>NW_027590609.1:207500-237580 GCF_964213995.1 Mustelus asterias
AAAGATTTCTCTCAAGGCCCCAGCCTCCTCCCTTGCCTCTCTCAGTATCCTGGGGTAGATCCTATCAGGCCCTGGGGACTTGTCTACCTTAATGTTTTCAAGACCTGCAATATTTCCTCCTTTTTGATCTCAACATGACTCAAACTACCTGCACACCCTTTCCCAGACTCATCATCCACCAAGCCCTTTTCTTTGGTGGATACTGACGCAAAGTATTCATTTAACACCTCACCCATTTCTTCCGGCTCCACGTATGGATTTATATATATATATATATATATATATATATATATATATTATATAAACCTTGGGTTTTTCCTGAATCCTGCAGGCCAATGAGTTTTCATGATCCGTTTAATCCCTCCTGACTCCTTGCTTCAGTTTCTTTCTGCTTTCCTTGTATTCCACATTTGCTCCGTGTGTTTCCAGCCTCCTCACCTTGACAAATGCTTCCTTTTTCCCCTTGACGAGGCTCAAAATGTCTCCCATTACGGAAAGTTCCCGAAACGTGCAATATTGATCGTTCATCTTTACAGGAATGTGTCGGTCCTCAATTCCTATCAACTTACACTTCAATGCCACCCACATAAACAAAGAACAAAGAACAGAACAGCACGGGAACAGGCCCTTCGGCCCTCCAAGCCTGCGCCGCTCATGTGCCCAACTAGACCATTCGGTTGCATCCCTCTATTCCCAGTCTGTTCATGTGGCAATCTAGATAAGTCTTAAACGGTCCCAGCGTGTCCGCCTCAATCACCTTGCTTGGCAGTGCATTCCAGGCCCCCACCACCCTCTGTGTAAAATACGTCCCCCTGACATCTGTGTTGATCCTTGCCCCCCTCACCTTCAACCCGTGACCCCTTGTGTTCGTCACCACCAACCTGGGAAAAAGCTTCCCACTGTTCACCCTATCTATGCCCTTTGTAATTTCATACACCTCTATTAGGTCGCCCCTCATCCTCTGTCTTTCCAGGGAGAACAACCCCAGTTTACCCAATCTCTCCTCATAGCTAAGACCCTCCATACCAGGCAACATCCGAGTACTCTCTGTACTCTCTCCAAAGCCTCCACGTCCTTCTGGTAGTGTGGCGACCAGAACTGGACGCAGTATTCCAAATGTGGCCGAACCAACGTTCTATACAGCTGCAACATCATATGCCAACTCTTATATTCTATGCCCCGTCCAATAAAGGCAAGCATGCCATATACCTTCTTGACCACCCTCTCCACCTGTGCTGCCACCTTTAAGGATCTGTGGACTTGTCCACCCAGGTCCCTCTGTGTGTCGAGACTCCTGATGGTTCTGCCATTCATTGTGTAGCTCCCCCTTACATTCGATCTCCCGAAATGCCAGACGTTGATTTGCCCTCAAACATCTGCCCCCAATCTACACCCTTCAGTTCCTGCCAAACACTGTTGTAACTAGACTTCTTCCAATTTAGCACCTTCACTTGAGGACTACACTTATCTCTATCCATCAGTACCTTGAAGCTTACTGTTGTGGTCACTGTTCCCGATCTGCTCCCCTGCTGAAACCTCGGCCACCTGGCTGGACTCATTCCCCAATTGCAGGTCCAGTATGGCCCCTTCTCTCGTTGGACTATCGACATACTGTTTGATGAAGCCCTCCTATATAGTCCTTACAAACTCTGCCCCATTACCCCAGGACGAAGTGAGTCCCAGGTAATACAGGTGAAGTTAAAATCACCCATCACAACAACCCTGTTACTTTTACACCTTGCCGAAATCTGCCTCCATATCTGTTCCTCTATCTCCCGCAGGCCCTTGGGAGGCCTGTAGGAAACTCCCAACATTGTAACTACACTCTTCCTATTCCTGAGCTCTTCCCACATTGTTTCGCTGTCTGAGCACTCCAAGTTGTCCTCCCGCACTACAGCTGCGATATTCCCCTTAACCAGTAGTGCAACTCCACCACCCCTTTTACATGCCCCTCTGTCCAGCCTTAAGCATCTGTATCCGCGAATGTTAAACTGTCAATCCTGTCCTTCCCTTAATCAAGTCTCTGGAATGGCAACAACATCAAAGTTCCAAATAATAATCCAAGCTCTAAGTTCATCTGTCTTACCTGGAAAACTTTTCGCATTGAAGCAAATGCACTTCAGTCCACCAGGCGCTCTTTGATCAGCCACCATTCCCTGACAGGTACAGCATGGGGATCGGTATAGAGCAAAGCTCCCTCTACATTGCCCCCCATCAAATACTCCCAGGGCAGGTACAGCATGGGGTTAGATACAGAGTAAAGCTCCCTCTACACTGTCCTCCATCAAACATTCTCAGGGAGGTACAGCACGCGTTTAGGTACAAAGTAAAGCTCCATCCACACTGTCCCCATCAAACACTCCCCGGACAGGTGCAGCACGGGGTTAGATACAGAGTAAAGCTCCCTCTACACTGTCCCCATCAACCACTCCCAGGACAGGTACAGCATGGGGTTAGATACAGAATAAAGCTGCCTCCACACTGTCCCCCATCAAACACTCCCAGGACAGGTACAGCATGGGGTTAGATACAGAATAAAGCTCCCTCGACACTGTCCCCCATCAATCACTCCCAGGACAGGTGCAGTTCAAAGTTAGATACAGAGTAAAGCTCCCTCTGCACTGTCCCCCCATCAAACACACCCTGGACAGATAGAGCACGGGGTTGGATGCAGAGGAAAGCTTCCTCTACACTGTCCCCCATCAAATGCTTTTGGCAATTTCCCTTCATAATCTTTGCCTGCAGCACAGTTTGAGTAGAGTCTGTGGCTGTGAGTGTGACTGTGTGCCTATCTTGTGCTGTGTGGGAGATTTCAGAATCTAACAGAAGCTTCCCTTCCTTGCCTTCTCCTGTCCTATATTCTCCTTGACATCCAAAGCGCGCCTCATGTTGAAAGCTCGAATCATTTATACAGACTGTATTCATGTTTTTGTCAGTGAGGAAATTGCAGAACCACAGACCAATAGCAGGTGCATTCAGACAGTACAAAGCCCAATGTAGTTTATTTTGGAATGGTACAATATTGTTCCACTCAGTACACTGCGTGCCTTAATGCTGCAGAAAGATTTTACCATATCTATTCTGATCACATTGGCAACATTTCACTGGGTCAATGTTCCCAACAATTTCTAAATCTTTCCACACAGCAATCTCTCAGTTTCAACATGTGTTTCCTTGTTTGTTTCTCCCTGGTTTGTGTGGATTCTCTGATAGATTCCTCGTCCTTATCCTCCACATGTGCAGTTGTCCACACCCCATGTCCCTGTCCTGCCCCCAAACGCGGCATCCCATTGCAATAAGGCAGGTGATACAGGAGTGTTTCAGTGAGTGCAGAAGGTGAGTTCTGATTCTGACCCAGCTGTGTGGGTTTGCTGGGTTAACCCCACCATCCAGTGACAGTTTAATCAGGACATTTATTGTTAGAAATCTAAGTGTTAATCAGTCACTCTTTGTGTCTCTGCCTACATGTTTGCATGCCTGTGTCTGTGTGTGCCTCTCTGTGTCTGAGTGTTTTCTTTGTGTTCATGTTTTAATAAGTGCCAATTTGCCGTAATGTTCCAGCTTAATATACTTGTTTCTGAATCTCAAACAGCCTGCGGTCCATTGCAAATCCACAATAATGTTTAAATTGGTGAATATCTCCCCGTCTCTCTGTGACTCTCTCTGTTCCTCACTTGCTCAATTTGTCCATCTCCGTCCCAGCGAGAAGCATGAAATACTGCAGAACTCTCACCCACTCTCTGAGTCTCTCTCAATCTCTCCCTCTCACTTTCTCTCTCTCTCTAAATCTCTCAATCTCTCTCTGTCACACAGACTGTTGGTTGTGTTCCTCGATTTCAGAAATTCTGAAAGCCATGCAAACCAGTAAAATACTTGCAGCGAGTCCCCACAACATGAGGGAGTGGAGAGAGAAAAGGGATGTGTTACCAATCTCACTGTGGACTGTATATCGATTGTGACTGTCTTCAAAACTGCCCATAAGTCTGTTAACACTTCATTGATTCAGATTGAATTAAAACTGACCTGTATTCTCCCCAGTTGCGTTCTGTTAACTCCCCTGGATTCCACAAACACCTGTCTCCACAACTGTCAATCCCTCTCCCCAGCTCTCCTCTCTCCCTCCCTCATCCCTTGGGAAATAAGGAAAAGCAGGTGACAGAAGTGTTCGTGAGGGATCACTTTGGGACCAGTGACCATAATTCCATTCGTTTTAAGATAGCTATGGGGAATGATAGGTCTGGCCCAAAGTTTAAAATTCTAATTTGGGGCAAGGCCAATTTTGATGGTATCAGGCAGGAACTTTCAAAAGTGAATTGGGGGAGTCTGTGGGAAGGCAAAGGGGTGTCTGATAAGTGGCAGGCTTTCAAAAGTGTGTTAATCAGGGTTCAGGGTAAGCACATTCCTCTTGGAGTGAAGGGCAAGGCTGGTAGAAGTAGGGAACCCTGGATGACTGGGGTTCTTGAGGTCCTGGTCAAGAAGAAGAAGGAGACCATGACATGCATAGGCAGCTTGATCGAGTGAATCCCTTGAAGAGTATAGGGGTTTAGGAGTAGAGTTGAGAGAAATTAGGGGGGCAAAAAGGGTACACAAGATTGTTTTGGCAGACAAGTCAAAGGAGAATCCAAAGAGCTTCTACAAATACATAAAGACCAAAAGAGTAACTAGGGAGAGAGTTGTGTCTCACTAAGATCAACAGGGTCATCTATGTGCGGATCCACAAGAGTTGGGGAGATCCTAAATGAATATTCCTCATCATTATTCACTGTTGAGAAAAGTATGGATGTGAGGGAACTTGGGGAAATAAATAGTGATGTCTTGAGGAGTGTACCTATAACGGAGAAGGAGGTGCTGGAAGTCTTAAAGCACATCAAGGTAGATACATTCCCTGATGAGGTATATCCCAGGACGTTGTGGGAGGCTAGGGAGGCAATTGCGGTTCCCCGAGCAGAGACATTTGAATCATTGATAATCACATGTGAGATGCCTGAAGATTGGAGGGAGGCAAATGTTGTGCCTTTGTTTAAAAAGGGCTGCAGGTAAAAGCCTGGGTGATACAGGCCGGTGAGCCTCACATCTGTGGTGGGTCAGTTTTTGGAAGGTATTTTGAGAGACAGGATCTATAGGCATTTAGAGACGCAGGGACTGATTAGGAACAGTCAGCATGGCTTTGCGAGTGGAAAATCATGTCTCACAAATTTGATTGAGTTTTTTGAAAGGCTAACCAAGGAGGTAGATGAGGGCAGTGCAGTTGATGTTGTCTACATGGACTTTAGCAAGGCCTTTGACAAGGTACCTCATGGTAAGTTGTTGAGTAATGTTAAATCTCACGGGATCCAGGCTGAGGTAGCTAAATGGAAACAAAATTGGCTTGCTGACAGAAGACAGAGGGTGTTTGTAAAGGTTTGGTTTTCAAACTGGAGGCCTGTGACCAGAGGTGTGCCTCAGGGATTGGTGCTGGGTCCACTGTTATTTATCATTTATATTAACGATTTAGATGAGAAGATAGGGAGGCATGGTTAGTAAGTTTGCAGATGACACCAAGATTGGTGGCATAGTGGACAGTGAAGAAGGTTACCTCGGATTGCAACGGGATCTTGGTCAATTGGACCAGTGAGCTGACAAATTGCAAATGGAGTTGAATTTAGATCAATGTAAGGTGATGCATTTTGGTAGATTGTACCAGGGCAGGACTTATTCAGTTAATGGCAGAGCGTTGGGGAGAGTTACAGAACAAAGAGATCTCGGGGTTTAAAAAGAAGGGCGGCATGGACAAGTTGATCCGAAAGGCCTGTTTCCATGCTGTAAACCTCTTCAACTCTGTGACTCTCCCTTAGTCGCCCCGGCTCTCCCAGCCTTGCCCTTTTTCTTCCCACCCTCGCCCCCTCTCTCCCTCCCTCGCGCCCTCTCTCCCTCCCTGGCCCCCTCCCTCTCTCCCTCATCCCCTCTCTCCCACTAAGAGGTGATGTGTTTGGATCTGCTGCAGGGTCTGAATTTTCTGAGAAGTCCCATTGTTGTTGAGCTGCAGTAGATTGAGGGATGGAATATTATTTTGGAAATTAAGTAGTTCCAGATTTTTGATTCATGGAAATTTGCAATTTATGCTCATCCATTTTAATCGTTTTCATGAATAGAAATACGTCCGTAAGGAACTCAAGGGCACACTGATCAATGAAACTATTGGGTTGAGTGAAATCTTGTACATTGTGAGTGAAATCTCCATCTCATGGAGCTGCCTCCATCTTTGATTTTGGAAGAGTTTAAAAACAGGAGAAGTTTGATTTAGTTTTAGTTTTTAATGTTTCTTTGTCAGTGAATGATGTGAAATGTCTCGATAGCTCTGTCTTCTTTTGAAAAAGAACAAGCGTCAGCTAATTCCTGACATTTAAACAACACAAAAACCCAGCAGAATTCTCTGCTTTTTCCAAAAACAATTGTAAGTTGTCCACATTTGTATGAATCTCGAAATGAACTCCACTGATTTTCTTTCCTGATTGATATGGTTCCTTTGAAGCTGTGTTGCTGCCTCAAACTTTCTGTCAATTTGATCCCTGAATCCTTAAACTCCTAGAAATAATTCAGACACTTTTGATTTTTATACGGTTCGGAAACATAATGTTCTGATGACTGAGTTTCATGGAATTTATTTCCAATTCGAATATCCAATTTACATGCTTATAATTTATTATTGTTGTGTTATTGTATTTAGTTGCATTCTTCCACGATGGTTATTCTCATTCTCAGTTTGGATTATTTCATAAATATTGAAGTTATAATTGTGTTTCCTGATCCCATATTTTTGATGTAAATGGTGAAAGACATTGATCCCAGCGCTGATCCTTGTGGAAAACCACTTCTCACCTTCCAGTGTTGTCCAAACCTGTGTGTTTTACCCTCTGTCGCGAATAAAGACATAAAGTCGACTTTAAATACTTAAACACAATGTCCTTTATTCTATAGCTACTTAAACAACAGCAAATACTTGCAATACATAAACCAAATTCTCATTATCTGTTACTTAAACTAACTTAAGGTTGATTTCCACATGGAATTAAAACCTGGTCAGGATTTTGTTGTTAAATAGAATCAGTCACTTGTTCTCTCCTCCTTCCAGATGTTGTCTCTCCTTGTGAGTTTGGTTCCCGGGTTCTTCACACTGCCTTTCTGAACAAGCTATTTGTGTTAGCAGAGTTGAAATTCCAAAAGTTCCTTGGTAACCAGCCCATTCATTAATCTGAACCCCAATTGCATCGTTCGATTAGGACCAACATATCCAACCAGAATAGCATCATTGGTCACTTGAGGCCTCATCATCTCAGTGCATATTGTTTGCATTCCAATGGCCATATGAGGAAGAGTGTCTCCCAGAAGTCTGTACAAACCTCATCCCTACCAGGGACAAGATGTTGAATGTGACACCTTCTGACCTTTGTCAAATTCCACAAGGAAATTCAACAGAGTGAAAAAAAACAACTTTAACCAAGAAGTCAGGTTTGCTTGATTGAAGATCTTTCAGTATATTAAAAGTTAAAACTCCACGGGGTGGCACGGTAGCACAGTGGTTAGCATTGCTGCTTCACAGCTCCAGGGACCTGGGTTCGATTCCCGGCTCGGGTCACTGTCTGTGTGGAGTTTGCACATTCTGCTCGTGTGTGCGTGGGTTTCCTCTGGGTGCTCCGGTTTCCTCCCACAGTCCAAAGATGTGCGATTAGGTTGATTGGACATGCTAAAATTGCCCCTTAGTGTCTTGAGATGCGTAGGTTAGAAGGCTTAGCGGGTAAAATATGTAGTGATATGGGGGTAGGGCCTGGGTGGGATTGTGGTCAGTGCAGACTCGATGGGCCGAATGGCCTCTTTCTGTATGGTTTCTATGATGATTCAATTCAGCCACAGCAGCAATCAGAGTAAATCCCATTAACTCCGATTCACTGTGTTCTGTCTTTGGAGCCAACTTGTTGTCCACTCTGGTGCTTGTCCTCTTTCTCCACTTGCTCTGAGATTACTCACCACTCTGTTAAGTGTTAACTTACTTCAGACATTTAGAAACTCAAGGTGTCTGACATGAATCATATTAATCTCATCGATTATTCCAGATTATTACTCAAATAATTCAACGAAATCTGTCAAGAATGATCTTAGAACATGGAACAGTCCAGCACAGAACAGGCCCTTCGGCCCACGATGTTGTGCCGAGCATGGTATGAAACCCAGATCAAGCTATTTCCTCCCGATCATCCCGAAGTACTCCATGGGCCTATCCAACAGCTTCTTAAATGTTCCTAAAATTTCTGACTCCACTATCACTGCAGGCAGTCCATTCCACACCCCAACCACTCTGAGTAAATAACCTACCTCAGACATCCTTCCTATATCTCCCACCATGAACCCTATTGTTATGCCCCCGAGTTACCGCTCCATTCACCCGAGGAAATAGTCTTTGAACGTTCACTCTATCTATCTCCCTCATCATCTTATAAACCTCTATCAAGTCTCCTCTCAACCTCCTCCACTCCAAAGAGAAAAGCCCAAATTCCCTCAGCCTTCCCTCATAAGACCTACCCTCCAAACCAGACAGCATCCTGGTAAATCTCCTTTGCAGTCTTTCCAGTGTCTCGACATCCTTCTTGTAGTGAGGGAACCAGAACTGCACACAATATTCCAAATGTCCTGTACAGTTGCAGCATAACCCCACAGCTGTTAAACTCAAACCCCCTGTTAATGAACGCCAACACACTGCAGGCCTTCTTCACGGCTCTATCCACTTGAGTGGCAACCTTCAGAGATTTATGGATATGAACCCCAAGATCTCTCTGTTCCTCCACATTCTTCAGAACCCCACCAATCTTGGTGTCATCAGCAAATTTACTGATCCACCCTTCAACCCCCTCCTCCAAGTCATTTATAAAAATTACAAATAGCAGAGGACCAAGCACCGATCCCTGCGGCACTCCGCTGGTAACCTGTTTCCAGTCCGAAGGAAATTAGGAGAGCGAGAAGGGGTCATGAAAAGACCTTGGCGGGTAAGATTAAGGAGAATCCCAAGGCTTTCTACAAATATGTCAAGAGTAAAAGGATGAGATGTGAAGGCATAGGACCCTGAAAAGGTGAAGGGGGAAAAGTTTGTGCGGAACCGTTAGAAATGGCGGAGGTGCTTAATGCATACTTTACCTCGGTATTCACGGTGGAAAGGGATCTGGGTGGTTGTACTGCTGGTTTGCGGTGGACAGAAAGGATCGAGCATGTGGACATAAAGAAAGAGGATGTGTTGGAACTATTGAATGGCATCAAGGTTGGTAAGTCGCCGGGACCGGATGGGATGTACCCCAGGTTACTATGGGAGGCGAGGGAGGAGATTGCGGAGCCTTTGGCGATGATCTTTGCATCGTCGATGGAGACGGGAGAGGTTCCGGAGGATTGGAGGATTGCAGATGTGGTCCCTATATTCAAGAAAGGGAAGAGGGACAGCCCGGGAAATTACCGACCGGTGAGTCTAACCTCAGTGGTTGGTAAGTTGATGGAGAGGATCCTGAGAGACAGGATTTATGATCATCTAGAGAAGTTTAGTATGATCAAAAGTAGTCAGCACGGCTTTGTCAAGGGCAGGTCGTGCCTTACGAGCCTGGTTGAGTTCTTTGAAAATGTGACCAAACACATTGACGAAGGGAGAGCGGTGGATGTGGTCTATATGGACTTCAGCAAGGCGTTCGATAAGGTCCCCCATGCAAGACTTCTTGAGAAAGTGAGAGGGCATGGGATCCAAGGGGCTGTTGCCTTGTGGATCCAGAACTGGCTTGCCTGCAGAAGGCAGAGAGTGGCTGTGGAGGGGTCTTTCTCTGCATGGAGGTCAGTGACCAGTGGAGTGCCCCAGGGATCTGTTCTGGGACCCTTGCTGTTTGTCATTTTCATAAATGACCTGGATGAGGAAGTGGAGGGATGGGTTGGTAAGTTTGCTGACGACACCAAGGTAGGTGGTGTTGTGGATAGTTTCGAGGGATGTCAGAAGTTGCAGCGAGACATAGATAGAATGCAAGACTGGGCGGAGAAGGGGCAGATGGACTTCAACCCGGATAAGTGTGTGGTGATCCATTTTGGCAGATCCAATGGGATGAAGCAGCAGTATAATATGAAGGGTACCATTCTTAGCAGTGTAGAGGATCAGAAGGACCTTGGGGTCCGGGTCCATAGGACTCTTAAATCGGCCTCGCAGGTGGAGGATGCGGTCAAGAAGGCGTACGGCGTACTGGCCATCATTAATCGAGGGATTGAGTTTAGGAGTCGGGAGATAATGCTGCAGCTTTATAGGACCCTGGTTAGACCCCACTTGGAGTACTGCGCGCAGTTCTGGTCACCTCATTACAGGAAAGATGTTGAAGCCATTGAAAGGGTGCAGAGGAGATTTACAAGGATGTTGCCTGGATTGGGGGGCATGCCTTATGAGGATAGGTTGAGGGAGCTTGGTCTCTTCTCCCTGGAGAGACGAAGGATGAGAGGTGACCTGTTAGAGGTTTACAAGATGTTGAGAGGTCTGGATAGGGTAGACTCTCAGAGGCTATTTCCAAGGGCTGAAATGGTTGCTGACACAGGTTTAAGGTGCTGGGGGGTAGGTACAGAGGAGATGTCAGGGGTAAGTTTTTCACTCAGAGGGTGGTGGGTGAGTGGAATCGGCTGACGTCGGTGGTGGTGGAGGCAAACTCGTTGGGGTCTTTTAAGAGACTTCTGGATGAGTACATGGGATTTAATGGGACTGAGGGCTATAGATAGGCCTAGAGGTGGGGACGTGATCGGCGCAACTTGTGGGCCGAAGGGCCTGTTTGTGCTGTGGCTTTCTATGTTCTAAAGCTCAGTCCATCATGCAAACCAGCCTCCCATCCATTGACTCTGTCTTCACTTCCTCCTGCCTCGGAAAAGCAGCCGGCATAATCAAGGACCCCACACACCCCGCACATTCTCTCTTCCACATTGTTTGTACCTTTTGATTCTTTATTCAGAATAAAAAAAGTATGAATTCCAATCAGAGTCCCCACACGAGGGACAAACCAGATTCAAGCTGGCAAGACAAGAATCTCCATCCCATCTTGTCTTGATCAAACAAGATGGACGCTGACAGGATGAGGCATTGCAACAGCTCCCGGGCTTGATCTGGGCTTCATCCTGGCCAAAAGGCCAAGATGGCGTTGAAACATTGCATCCGGTAAGGCCTCAGATTAATCTGATTGGCTACCCTGATCGCTTGCTCTACCCTAGCAGAGGCAAATCATTCTCGCAGGCATCAGCACACCCCAAGTGCAATGGGCGAACCACATCCCCTGTCTGATCATGGTTTCACTCCTGCCACCTTCTTCCATTAGGGGAAAGAGAGAGAAGTCTGAAATGATGCACCAACAGTCTCAAGAACAGCTTCTTCCCGGCTGCCATGAATGGACCGACCTTACATTCAGTTGATTTTTCTCAGCTCCCGAACTATGACTGTAACACTACATTCTGCACCCTCCCCTTTCCTTCTCTATGAACGGTATGCTTTGTCTGTATAACCCGCAAGAAACAATACTTTTCACTGTATACTAATACATGTGACAATAATAAATCAAATCAAATTACCTCCCCTCCCCCATTGGCCCCTCCCCTCCCCCATGGCCCCTCCCCTCCCCCATTGGCCCTTCGCCTCCCCCCTCCCCCTCCCCCTACCCCTCTCCCTCTTCCCCTCTCCCCTCTCCCCCTTCCCCTCTCCCCTCTCCCCTTCCCCTCCCCTCTCCCCTTCCCCCTACCCCTTCCCCTCTCCCCTTCCCCTCCCCCATTCCCCTCCCCCCTCTCCCCTTCCCCTCCCCCTTCCCCTCCCCTCCCCCTTCCCCTCCCCCTCCCCCCTTCCTCTCCCCCTCCTCCTTCCCTTCCCCCTCCCCTTCCCTCCTCCTTCCCCTCTCCCCTTCCCTCCTCCTTCCCCTCTCCCTTCCCCTCCCCTCCCCCTTCCCCTTCCCCTCCCCCTTCCCCTCTCCCCTTCCCATCCCCCTTCCCCTCCCCCTTCCCCTCTCCCCTTCCCCTCTCCCCTTCCCCTCCCCCTCCCTCCCCCTTCCCCTCCCCCCCTTTCCCTCCTTCCTTCCCCCTCTCCCTCCCCCCTTCCCCTCCCCCCTTCCCCTCCCCCTCTCCCCTTCCCCTTCCCCTCCCCCTCCCCCCTTCCCCTCCCCCTCCCCCCTCCCCCTCCCCCTTCCCCTCCCCCCTTCCCCTCTCCCCTTCCCCTCTCCCTTCCCCTCCTCCCTTCCCCTTCCCCTCCCCCTTCCCCTCTCCCTTCCCCTCCTCCCTTCCCCTTCCCCTCCCCTTCCCCTCCCCCTTCCCCTCCCCCTTCCCCCTCCCCCTTCCCCCCCCCCTTCCCCTCCCCCTCTCCCCTTCCCTCCCCCCCTTCCCCTCCCCCCTTCCCCTTCCCCTCCCCCCTTCCCCTTCCCCCCTTCCCCTCCCCCTTCCCCCCCTTCCTCTCCCGCCTTCCCCTCCCCTCCCCCCTTCCCCTTCCCCTCCCCCCTTCCCCTCCCCCTTCCCCTCCCCCTTCCACTCCCCCCTTCCCCTCCCCTTCCCCTCTCCCCTTCCCCTCTCCCCTTCACCTCTCCCCTTCACCTCCCCCCTTCCCCTCTCCCCTTCCCCTCCCCCTTCCCCTCCCCTCTCCCATTCCCCTCCCCCTCTCCCCTTCCCCTCTCCCCTTCCCCTCCCCCCTTCCCCTCCCCCTTCCCCTTCCCCTCCCCCTCTCCCTCCCCCTCCCCCCTCTCCCCTTCCCCTCCCCTTCCCCTCCCCCGTTCCCCTCCCCCTCTCCCCCTTCCCCTCCCCCCTTCCCCTCCCCCTCCCCCCTTCCCCTCCCCCTTCCCCTCTCCCCTTCCCCTCCCCCCTTCCCCTCCCCTCCCCCTTCCCCTCCCCCCTTCCCCTCCCCCCTTCCCCTCCCCCCGTCCTCCCCCCCTCTCCCCCCACCTCCCTCCCCACCTCCTATTAGAGGGATGTTTTTTACACAGAGGGTGGTGGGGGCCTGGAATGCGCTGCCAAGTAGGGTGGTGGAGGCAGGCACGCTGACATCGTTTAAGACTTTACCTGGATGGTCACATGAGCAGCCTGGGAATGGAGGGATACAAACGATTGGTCTAGTTGGACCAAGGAGCGGCACAGGCTTGGAGGGCCGAAGGGCCTGTTTCCTGTGCTGGACTGTTCTTTGTTCTTTGTTCCTCCCCCCTGCTGTTCCCTCCTCCCTCTCCCCCCTCTTTCTCGCCCCCTCCACCTCCCCACCTCCCCACTCCTCCTCCACCGTCCCCCTCCCCCCTCCCATCACCCTACCCCCATCCCTTGCCCCTCTCCCCTCTCCCTACCCCCTCCCCCTTCCCCTCCTCCTCCTCCTACCCCCATCCCTCCCCTTCCCCTCCCCACCCCTCCCCCCACGCCCCTCCCCCTCCCACTCATCGTCCCCTTCCCCCCCTCCCCAAGCCTCCCCCCTTCCTGCCCCTCGCCCCTCCCCACTTCCCCCCTCTTCCCCCTCCCTCCTCCTCATGCCCCCCTCCCCTTCCCCCCTCTCCTTCCCCCCCACTCCCCCTCCCTCCTCCTCATGCCCCCTCCCCTTCCCCCCTCTCCTTCCCCCCCACTCCTCCTCCCCTCCCCTTCTTCCCCCTTCCTCCCCCTCCCCTTCCCCTCCCTTCCCCTCCCCCTCCCCTCCCCCACCTCCCCTCCCCTTCCCCCCTCCCACCCTTCCCCCCTCCCATTCCCACCTCCCACCTCCCCTTCCTCCCCCCTCCACTTCCTCCCTCCCTCCCTCCCATCCCCCCTCCTCTTCCCCCCCTCCCACCCTCTCTCCCCCCATTCGCCTTCCCCCCTTTCCCCCTCCCCTAAGCTCCCCCTCCCCTTCCCCCCTTACTCCCTCCTCCACCATCCCCTTCCCCACCCCTCTTCCCCCTTCCCCCCCTCTTCCCCCTCTCTTCCCCCTTCCCCCCTCTTCCCCCCCTCTTCCCCTTCCCCCCTTCTTCGCCTCCTCCCTCCTCCTCATGCCCCCCTCTCCTTCCCGCCCCCCCCCACCTCCCCCCTTTCTCCCCCTCCCCTCCCCCATCCCCTCCCCTCCCCCCGTCCCCTCCCCTCCCCCTGTCCCCTCCCATTCCCCCGTCCCCTCCCCTTACCCCCTCCCCCTTCCCCCTCCCCTTACCTCCTCCCCCTCCTCCCTCCCACCCTCCCTCACCCCCTCCCCCTTCCCCCTCCCCTTACCCCCTCCCCCTTCCCCCCTCCCTCCCCCTCCCTCCCCTTCCCCCTCCCTCCCCCCATTCCCCTTCCCCCCTCCCCTCCCCCCATTCCCCTTCCCCCCTCCCTCCCCACATTCCCCTTCCCCCATTCCCCTTCCGCCCTCCCCCCCTCCCTCCCCCCATTCCCCTTCCCCCCCTCCCTCTCCCTCCCCTTCCCCCCTCCCTCCCCCCATTCCCCTTCCCCCATCCCTCCCCCCATTCCCCTTCCCCCCTCCCCCTCCCTCCCTCCCTCCCCTCCCCCTCCCCTTCCCCCCCTCCCCCCTTCCCTTCCCCCCCTCCCCAGCGCAGGTGGACACAGAGATACATATAGTTCTGCTCTCCCTGTATATTGCCAGAACAAAATCCCAGATATGGGTGAAGCCACGTTCAATACAGATACATCTCCTCTTGATACTGCCCTCTGAAACCCTCCCAGAACAGTTACACACAGGATTGCAGACAGAGCAAAGCTCACTCTGCAGTGTCCCATTGAATAGTTCACTGCAAAGGGTGTTTACTCTGTGTCGAACCCCATTCTGAACCATGTTTCTGTATTTGCCATTGGGTTACTGTAAATTGTGCTTCCATTGAACATTTCCAAGGATAGGGACAGCACTGGGTAAAGTGTATGGTCTTGCTGCACTGCCAATTCAAACAGGCTGATAAAAGGGACGTGTATCTTCTGTATCAAACACGTTTCCATCACTGTCCATGAAGTCATCCCAGGGCAGCCTCACTGATGTTGATATTTTCCACACGTGCTTTCATAATAACGGTCTTCTGTTAATGTGTTGTAAAAGTTTGTGAAATACTCCTTCAGATCTTTCCTAAATACAGTTCAGACATTTGGGAATTCGAATGAATTAATTGCAAACATTTTCTGTTGTATGTGAAGAGTGCCCCAGTAAAGTAAATCAGATTGATCAACTGGTTGCAATCAATGCCAAATGGGGAATAATTGTCCTGTGTAGAAGTGAGAACCGTTCCATATTGTGATTGTTTGCAGTATTGGGACAGTGAGATGACCCGATCCAACACAAGAACACTTTGCAATATCTCCCAGTGACAGTGAGTCTGTGTGTCAGCGTTAACCAAGCGGGGTGACATTCCCGGTGGTGCTGACATCTCACGCAGAGTGAAAACCAGAATTCAATTGGTGGGGATTGCCTTGTTAAATTCAGCTGGGGATTTATTGAGGGAATTTGTGAAAATGCATGTGGAGATCTTATACAATCTAATTGAAAAACATTTCGAAATCCGTTTCTCCAACTGACTGTACAGAACAGAAGAGGTACATTTATAGAGATCTCAAGGTGAATAACATTAGTTCCAGTCGCTGAACACCAGCAGTAACTTTTTAATGCATATCATTTTATCACACACCCCCCCCCCGCCTCATTTCCCAAATCATCCCAGATCTGTGGATATGAACCCCAAGATCTCTCTGTTCCTCCACAGTCTTCAGAACCCTACCTTTGACCCTGTAAACCACATTTAAATTAGTCCTACAAAAATGATTCACCTCACATTGATCAGTGTTAAACTCCATTTGCCATTTTTCAGCCCAGCTTTGCATCCTATCTATGTCTCTTTGCAGCCTACAACGGCCCTCCGCCTCATCCACTACTCCACCAATCTTGGTGTCATCAGCAAATTTACTGATCCACCCTTCAGCCCCCTCCTCTAAGTCATTAATAAAAATCACAAAGAGCAGAGGACCAAGCACTGATCCCTGCGGCAATCCGCTAGCAACTTGCCTCCAATCCGAAAATTTTCCATCCACCACCACCCTCTGTCTTCGATCAGACAGCCAGTTACCTATCCAATCGGCCAACTTTCCCTCTATCCCACACCTCCTCACTTTCATCATAAGCCGACCATGGGGGACCTTATCAAATGCCTTACTAAAATCCATGTATATGACATCAACTGCCCTACCTTCATCAACACACTTAGTTACCTCCTCAAAAAATTCTATCAAATTTGTGAGGCACGACTTGCCCTTCACGAATCCGTGCTGACTATCCCGGATTAATCCACATCTTTCTAAATGGTCGTAAATCCCATCTCTAAGGACCTTTTCCATCAATTTACCAACCACCGAAGTAAGACTAACCGGTCTATAATTACCAGGGTCATTTCTAATCCCTTTCTTAAACAGAGGAACAACATTCGCCATTCTCCAGTCCTCTGGCACCATCCCCGTGGACAGCAAGGACCCAAAGATCAAAGCCAAAGGCTCTGCAATCTCATCCCTTGCCTCCCAAACAATCCTAGGATACATTTCATCATGCCCAGGGGACTTATCGACCTTCAGTTTATTCAAAACTGCCAGGAAATCCTCCCTCCGAACATTTATTTCCTCCAGCCTATTAGCCTGTAACACCTTCTCTTCCGCAAAAACATGGCCCCTCTCCTTGGTGAACACTGAAGAAAAGTATTCATTCATCACCTCGCCTATCTCTACTGACTCCATACACAAGTTCCCACTACTGTCCTTGACCGGCCCTAACCTCACCCTGGTCATTCTTTTATTCCTCACATAAGAGTAAAAAGCCTTGGGGTTTTCCTTGATCCGACCCGCCAAGGACTTCTCGTGTCCCCTCCTAGCTCTCCGAAGCCCCTTTTTCAGCTCATTCCTTGCTAACTTGTAACCCTCAATCGAGCCATCTGAACCTTGTTTCCTCATCCCTACATAAGCTTCCCTCTTCCTTTTCACAAGACATTCCACCTCTTTTGTGAACCATGGTTCCCTCACTCGGCCATTTCGTCCCTGCCTGACAGGGACATACCTATCAAGGACACCCAGTATCTGTTCCTTGAAAAAGTTCCACTTTTCATTAGTTCCTTTCCCTCACAGTTTCTGTTCCCAACTTATGCCCCCTAATTCTTGCCTAATCGCATCATAATTACCTCTCCCCCAATTGTAAACCTTGCCCTGCCGTAGGGCCCTATCCCTCTCCATTGCAATAACAAAAGACACCGAATTGTGGTCACTATCTCCAAAGTGCTCTCCCACAACCAAATCTAACACTTGGCCCGGTTCATTTCCCAGTACAAATCCAATGTGGCCTCACCTCTTGTCGGCCTATCCACATGTAGTGTCAGGAAACCCTCCTGCACACACGGCACAAAAACTGCCCCATCCAAACTATTTGACCTACAAAGGTTCCAATCAATATTTGGAAAGTTAAAGTCCCCCATGACAACTACCCTTTGACCCCTACACATATCCATAATCTGCTTAGCAATTTCTTCCTCCACATCTCTATTACTATTTGGGGGCCTATAGTAAACTCCTAACAACGTGACCGCTCCTTTCCTATTTCTAACCTCAGCCCATATTACCTCAGTGTGCAGAGCCCCCTCGAAGTGCCTTTCCGCAGCCGTTAAACTATTAGTAGAGATACAGTCAGTAACACAGGGTGCTGGGGGAGAGAGGTTACTGAGTGACAGTGTGAGGGAGCTGGATTAACATCAGTACAGGTACAGTCAGTAACACAGGGTGCTGGGGGAGAGGGGTTACTGAGTGACAGTGTAAGGGAGCTGGATTAACATCAGTACAGACACAGTCAGTAACACAAGATGCTGGGGGGAGAGGGGTTACTGAGTGACAGTGTGAGGGAGCTGGATTAACATCAGTACAGATACAGTCAGTAACACAGGGTGGTGGGGTGAGAGAGGGGTTACTGAGTGACAGTCTGAGGGAGCTCATTGTTCCACAGGAGCAGGCTGAGGGTAAGGGAGCTTGTTTTGTGCATTATATTTATTTATTTTTCTGTTAAATTTGTGAAAAAATTCAGAGGGTCTTTTCAAAACAGGAAGTAGGCCCAGCAGCAGCCTGGGAAGGTTTTGGAGGGTTTAAAAGTAGGCCGCACTTTTGAGCGGGCAGCGTTGTTAGCGGGCAGCGGACTGAGCAGGGTGCAGAGTGAGAGCTGAAGGGCTTTGGCTCAAAACGGGCTTCGGCCAGAACAGGCAAAATCGAGAGGAGGTTTTGTCTTTTTCAGAAAGTTTATTCCTGTTTTTCCCCAGAGTAAAAAAAAATGCCAGGCAAGATGTTGGAATGCTCCTCCTGCAGGATGTGGGAGATCAGGGAGACCTCCGGTGTCCCTGATGACAACACCTGCAAAAGATGCATCCAGCTGCAACTGCTAGCAAAGTGTGTTAGGGAACTGGAGCAGGAGCTTGATGACCTCCATCTAATTCGGGAGAATGAGGAGTTTATAGACAGTAGCTTTAGGGAGGTAGTTACACCTAAGCAGCAGAGCACAGGAAATTGGGTTACTGTAAGGAGAGGAAATGGCAGTGTGAAAGGACAGGCAGAGCAGGGTTCCCCTGTGGCCATACCCCTCCACAACAGGTATACTGAATTGGATACTGTTGTGGGAGATGCTTTACCTGGGACAAGCTGCGACAGCCGGAACTCTGATACTGAGTCTGGTTCTACAGCGCAAAAGGGTGGGATGAAGAAGAGGAGAGCAGTAGTGATAGGGGACTCAATGGTCAGAGGTACGGACAGGAGGTTCTGTGGTCGGGACAGAGACTCCCGCATGGTTTGTTGCCTCCCAGGTGCAAAGGTCAGCGATGTCTCTGATCGCGTGCACAGCGTTCTAAAGTGGGAAGGTGATCAGCCAGATGTCGTGGTACACATCGGTACCAATGACGTGGGAAGGAAGAGTGAGGAGGTCCTAAAGAGTGAGGACAAAGAGCTTGGAAGGAAGTTAAAAAGCAGGACCCCGAGGGTAGTAATCTCAGGATTGCTACCTGAGCCACATGCCAGTGAGAGCAGGAGTAGGATGCTTGGGCGGATAAACACGTGGCTGAGGAACTGGTGCAGGGGGCAGGGTTTCCAATTCTTGGATCATTGGGACCTCTTCTGGGGCAGGTGGGACCTGTACAAGAGAGACGGGTTACACTTAAACTACAAGGGGACCAATGTACTTGCAGGGAGATTTGCTAGTGTTATTGGGGAGCGTTTAAACTAGATTTGCAGGGGGATGGGAACCAGAGTGCCAGAGCAGATAGTGGAGCAGGGCTAAAAAGACAGGTTAGTTCAAGCAAAATCACAAATGGAAGGGTAGAGTGTGGTGGAAATAATTTTTTGAGTTGTGTCTATTTCAATGCCAGGAGTATTGTGGGGGAGGCAGATGAGCTGAAGGCGTGGATAGACACGTGGAAATATGACATTATAGCCATTAGTGAAACTTGGCTACAGGAGGGGCAGGACTGGCAGCTCAATGTTCCAGGGTTCCAATGTTTCAGGCGGGATAGAGGCAGAGGGATAAAAGGTGAGGGGGGTGGCATTGTTGGTCAGGGAAAATGTTACAGCGGTACTCAGGCAGGATAGATTAGGGAGCTTGTCCACAGAGGCCCTCTGGGTGGAGCTGAGAAACAGGAAAGGTATGACCACATTAATGGGCTTGTATTATAGACCACCCAATAGTCAGCGAGAATTGGAGGAGCAAATCAGCGGAGAGATAGCTGACAACTGCAAGAAACACAAAGTTGTGATAGTAGGGGATTTTAATTTTCCACATATAGATTGGGACTCGCATACTGTTAAAGGTTTAGACGGGGTAGAGTTTGTAAAATGTGTTCAGGAGAATTTTCTACATCAGTATATAGAGGTGCCAACTAGAGAGGATGCGATATTGGATCTCCTATTGGGAAATGAGTTAGGGCAGGTCATGGATGTGAGTGTGAGGGAACACTTTGGATCCAGTGATCATAATGCCATTAGTTTCAACCTGATCATGGATAAGGATAGATCTGGTCCTCGGGTTGAAGTTCTGAACTGGAAAACGGCCAAATTTGATGACATGAGAAGGGATCTGGGAAGTGTGGATTGGCACAGGCTGTTCTCTGGTAAGGATGTAAATGGAAAGTGGGAGGCCTTCAAAGGAGAAATTTTGAGAGTGCAAAGTTTGTATGTTCCTGTCAGGATTAAAGGCAAAGTAAATAGGAATAAGGAACCTTGGTTCTCGAGGGAGATTGTAACACTGATTAAGAGGAAGAGAGAGTTGTATGAAATGTACAGGCAGCAAGGAACAGATCAGATGCTCGAGGAGTATAAAAAGGGCAAGAAGCTACTTAAGAGGGAAATCAGGAGGGCTAAACGAAGACATGAGGTTGCTTTGACAGACAGAGTGAAGGAAAATCCAAAGAGCTTCTATAGGTTAGGAGCAAAAGGATAGTGAGGGACAAAATTGGTCCTCTTGAAGACCAGAGTGGTAGACTGTGTATGGAACCAAAAGAGATGGGGGAGATACTAAATGTTTTTTTTGGCATCCGTATTTACTGAGGAAACGGGCATGGAGTCTACGGAAATAGGGAAAACAGGTAGGGAGGTCATGGAACCTTTACAGATTAAAGGGGAGGAGGTGCTTGCTGTCTTGAGGCAAATCAGAGTGGATAAATCCCCAGGACCGGACAGGGTATTCCCACTGACCTTGAGGGAAGCTCGTGTTGAACATGTAGGGGCTCTGACAGACATATTTAAAATGTCAGTATTCACGGGGGAGGTGCCGGATGATTGGAGGGTGGCTCATGTTGTTCCGTTGTTTAAAAAAGGTTCCAAAAGAAATCCGGGAAATTATAGGCCAGTAAGTTTGACGTCGGTGGTGGGCAAGTTATTGGAAGGTGTGATAAGGGATAGGATCTACAAATAATTTGCATAGACAGGGACATATTAGGGAGAGTCAACATGGCTTTGTGCATGGTAGGTCATGTTTGACCAATCTATTAGAGTTTTTCGAGGACGTTACCAGGAAAATGGATGAGGGGAAGGCGGTAGATGTTGTCTACCTGGATTTCAGCAATGCCTTTGACTAGGTCCCTCATGGGAGGTTAGTTAGGAAGGTTCAGTCGCTGGGTATACATGGGGAGGTAGTAAATTGGATTAGACACTGGCTCAATGGAAGAAGCCAGAGAGTGGTTGTGGAGGATTGCTTCTCTGAGTGGAGGCCTGTGACTAGTGGTGTGCCGCAGGGATCGGTGTTGGGTCCATTGTTGTTTGTCATCTATATCAATGATCTGGATGATAATGTTGTAAATTGGACCAGCAAATTTGCTGATGATACAAAGATTGGAGGTGTAGTGGACAGTCAGGAAGGTTTTCAAAGCTTGCAGAGGGACCAACTAGAAAAATGGGCTGAAAAATGGCAAATGGAATTTAACGCAGACAAGTGTCAGATATTGCACACTGGAAGGACAAACCAAAGTAGAACGTACAGGGTAAATGGTCGGACTCTGAAGAGTGCAGTTGAACAGGGGGATCTGGGAACACAGATCCAGAATTCCCTAAAAGTGACGTCACAGGTGGATAGGGTCGTAAAGAGTGCCTTTGATACATTGGCATTTATAAATCGGAGTATCGAGGATAAAAGTTGGCGTGTTATGGTAAGGTTATATAAGGCATTGGTGAGGCCGAATTTAGAGTATTGTGTACAGTTTTGGTCACCTAGTTACAGGAAGGATGTAAATAAGGTTGAAAAAGTGCAGAGAAGGTTCATAAGGATGTTGCCGGGACTTGAGAAGCTGAGTTACAGGGAGAGATTGAATAGGTTGAGACTTTATTCATTGGAGCGTCGAAGAATGAGGGGAGATTTGATAGAGGTGTATAAGATTTTGATGGGTATAGATAGAGTGAATGCAAGCAGGCTTTTTCCACTGAGGCGAGGGGAGAAAAAAACCAGAGGGCATGGGTTAAGGGTGAAAGGAGAAAAGATTAAAGGGAATATTAGGGGGGGCTTCTTTACGCAGAGAGTGGTGGGAGTGTGGAATGAGCTGCCGGATAAAGTGGTAAATGCGGGGTCACTTTTAACATTAAAGAAAAACTTGGACGTGTTGATGGATGAGAGAGGTGTGGAGGCATATGGTCCAAGTGCAGGTCAGTGGGACGAGGCAAAAAATGGTTCGGCACAGAAGGGCCAAAAGGCCTGTTTCTGAGCTGTAATTTTCTATGGTTTTCTATGCCAAATTTCCTTAGTCTTCTGAGAAAGGACCAGGACAGGTTGTTGGTGATCTGGACACCTGGAAACTTGAAGCTCTCAACCATCTTCACTTCATCCCCATTGATGTAGACAGGGGCATGTCCTCCACGACGTTCCCTGAAGTCGATGACTATCGCCTTCATTTTGTTGACCTTGAAAGAGACATCATTGTCATCGCACCAGTTCACCAGATTCTCTATCTCTGGACCAGAGAGAGGAGGGGACAAGAAGGATGGGGATTTGGGGAATGAGGGGAATGGGGGATGTAGGGAATGAGGGGGTTCTGTGGGTGAGGATGATATGGAAGTCAGGGGATCAAGGGGTCAGGGTGATATGGGATGGGGGATATGGGGAATGAAGGAAATGGGGATTTGGGGAATGAGGAGGTGGGGATATGGGGAATAAGGGAAATCTGGGGGTGAGGGTGATATGGAGGTCGGGAGAAGGGGGTGGGGGTGAGTGGGACTTGGGAAATGAGGGGGATGTGGGAATCAGGGATATGCGAATGAAGGAGGTATGGGTATGAGAGGATTGGGGTTTTGGGGAATGGGGGAATTATAGGGATGAGGGCGATGGGAATGTACGGGAGACATGGAGAAATGAGAAGAATATTTATAGAGGGAGATGGGGATATGAGGGGGTGGGGATATGGGGGTTGAGGGTATGGGAGTTATATGGGCGAGGGGATGGGAGGATGGGTTGGCGATATGGTGGGGATGTAGGGTGAGGATATGTGGAATATGTAGTGAGGGTGATATGGGGATGAGGGGAATTGTGGGATATGGAGGCGGGATATGGGGGTGAAGCGCAGAGGCGATATGGGGAATAAAGGGATAGGATGAAATGGGGGTGAGAGTGATTGGGACACGGGGAATGAGAGGGCGGGGAGATATGGGACAACGGGAATGAGGATGAAGGGGGGATACGGGGTGAGCGGGATGGGGAATTAGATGAGAGGGACAATGTATAGAGATGGGGAAATAGTGGAGATGGGGGTTAATGGAGGGAACAGTGAGGGGGAACAGAGAAGGGAATGGAGGGGTCAGGATAGAATAGAGGGGATAGTTGTGGTGCAGAAGGGGTGAATAATGGTGACAGAGTGCGGAGCAGAGCAGAAGAATAGAGGGGATGGGGAAATAGTGGGGATACTGGGTAGGGGGAGTGGAGGGGACACAGGTCGGTGAAAGGAAGAGAGTGAGATGGAAAGAGTAGGAGACCGGGAAGAAACAAATAAAGGGAGAGTGAGCGATAAAAGAAAATTAGATGAGCTTCAGTGTCAGCAACGAAATCCATTTGTCTGCCTCAGAATGTTCCTGGACATCCATCTTCTTTCTCAGAAGAAAGAATATGGTACCCAGATATGATGGTGGTTCTTGCACTATCAGACTTGCCCTGCCATAGAATATGGTGTTAAACCCCTGGGTGTATAATTAATGAGTTGGGAGCTGGAAGATATGGCGTGGTTTCCCGCCAGCTCGAGAGCGGGAAACACACCATGTTCCTCTCCTCTCACCATGGGACACAGACCTGGGTGGGAGATTTCCGCCCAGGGAGTCTAAGCCGACAGTTTCCTGCTGCTTCACTCCCTCCTTCCTGGAGTAGAGCTGTTACATTTTGCAGTTTCCAGTCCACTGGGGCCTTTCCTGAAGCTAGGGAATGTTAGCAGATTACAACCAATGCGGTGCCATAGCAGAGGCCTGGGCATCCAGGTGAGTGATGGCGGGATTTGGATTGTGGGGCAGAGGAGTGGATTTGGAGCATGGACAGATGGGTGGCTCTCAGTCGGCTCCCCTTTCCTAATGTCTGGTTCTTTGATAAGACACTTCAGAGCCTTTAAATAAGCCACCTCCGCCCTCCCCCCTCCCGATCCAGGAACCCACAAACAACCTGACAGTGTGAGAGTGATCAATGCTTACTTTTCAAGCTCCCCGCATGACAAGTTTCCCCCATCCAGCATTGGGTGAATACCAGCAGTGACAGGATGAGGCGCTTCGGTTGTCATTAAATGCCCACCTAACGGCCTCAATTGTTGGCCGGCAGGAAGGCCATTCATGAGGCAGGAAAGTGACAGGTTCCGCATCAATCACTCTCCCACCTGATTAAATACCTTCCCCACCCGCTCCAAACTTACCGCGGGAAAAGCCATTCAGTTCCACCCAGTATTTTAGTGAGGGCATGGAAAGAAAGGACAATTCATTTCAAAAAAAGGATCAAAGAAATTAAAGGAAAACATCCACATTGTAAAATTGCGCAGACCTTTTTTCTGAAATCACAAATGACCAGTTTATTTTGTTGTTGGAACTTTGGAGTTGATAGGAACTGTCGGAGTGGGAATTTATTTGATTTGATTTTGATTTGATTTATTATTGTCACATATATTAGTGTACAGTGAAAAGTATTGCATCTTGCACGCTATACAGACAAAGCACACTGTACATAGAAAAGGAAAGGAGAAGTATGTAGTGTTACAGTCATAGCTGGGGTGTTGAGAAAGATCAGTGTGATGCGAGGGAGGGCCATTCAAAAGTCTGATGGCAGCAGGGAAGAAGCTGTTCTTGAGTCAGTTGGTAATTTCCACATGTGGCAAATACAGTGGGACAGTCCTGGTTTCCATAATGCCTGTGCTTATGGTTTTATCAACTGGGAACAGCAGAAGTCTCTCTTTCTGCCTTCTATTAACCTGATCTGATAAATGAAACACATGGAACGCAATTTGTGCTTGGTTTTGGTCAACTTGCGGTTTGAACGCACTGAACGAGTAACTTAGCTGCGGAAATTATTATAATTCACAAGAGGTCGAAACTCCAGTGAATACAAAGGCATCACAAGCTTGATTTATGTGCGCAACTGAAATAAAAGCTGATTAGCAAAGACCTTGTCTGCAGAACACCAGATATGATGACATGCTGTGGTCTCTGCTTGTTAATTTTCTAATGGAGATTGTTGGTGCTACAAATCTTATTGCTTTTGCCAGTAGCGTAGAACATAGAACATTACAGCGCAGTACAGGCCCTTCGGCCCTCGATGTTGCGCCGACCAGTGGTACCAATCTAAAGCCCCTCTAATCTACACTATTCCAATATCATCCATATGTTTATCCAATAACCACTTGAACGCTCTCAACGTTGACGAGTCCACCACTGCTGCAGGCAGGGCATTCCACGCCCTTACTACTCTCTGAGTAAAGAACCTACCTCCAACATCTGTCCTATGTCTCTCACCCCTCAATTTAAAGCTATGTCCCCTCGTGCTAGCCAACACCATCCGAGGAAATAGGCTCTCACTATCCACCCTATCTAATCCTCTGATCATCTTGTATGCCTCTATTAAGTCACCTCTTAACCTTCTTCTCTCGAATGAAAATAACCTCAAGCCCCTCAGCCTTTCCTCATACGATTTTTCCACCATACCAGGCAACATCCTGGTAAATCTCCTCTGCACCCTTTCCAACACTTCCACATCTTTCCTATAATACGGCGACCAGAACTGTACGCAATACTCCAAATGCGGCCGCACCAGAGTTTTGTACAGTTGCAGCATGACCTCCTGGCTCCGAAACTCAATCCCTCTACCAATAAAAGCGAACACACCTTACGCCTTCTTAACAACCCTATCAACCTGGGTGCCAACTTTCAGGGATCTATGCACATGGACACTCAGATCCCTCTGTTCATCCACACTACCAAGTATCTTACCATTAGCCCAATATCTCTGTATTCCTGTTACTCCTTCCAAAGTGAATCACCTCACACTTTTCCGCATTGAACTCCATTTGCCACCTCTCAGCCCAGCTCTGCAGCTTATCTATGTCCCTCTGTAACCTGCCACTTCCCTCCGCACTGTCTACAACTCCACCGACTTTAGTGTCATCCGCAAATTTACTAATCCATCCTTCCACGCCCTCATCCAAGTCATTAATAAAAATGGCAAACAGCAGTGGCCCCAAAACAGATCCATGCGGTACACCACTAGTAACTGAACTCCAGGATGAATATTTCCCATCAACCACCACCCTTTGTTTTCTTACAGCTAGCCAATTCCTGATCCAAACCACTAAATCACCCTCAATCCCATGTGTCCGTATTTTCTGCAAAATGGTTCACCGCGCGATGGGGAGTGTACAGAAGAAGGAATGGAAAATGTATAGTTTTATTCACCGTAAAAGGATCAAAAAAAGGACCTTGTGTATATATATATAAGGGAGACTGTCACTTTCCATCCCTGGAATACTCGCTGTGTGACTGGTATGCAACCTCATTGAGAAGCAGAGGTGAATGCCAAAAGTGCACAAAGCATTTATCACAGACATATTCATCCACTCTGGAAAAAGGGACAATTTGAAATGGATAATGTGGTCCACTTTATCAGAAGTGGGCAATGCTATCATCTACATCATTAGATAGGGAAATTTTGGGGTAGGGAGGAGGTGTGACATATTCACTCTTGCATTCAAAAACATACCAACGAAAGTCATATTGTTCAGGATTTTGTAATGCAGCCATAGGTTGTCATGTGGGTAATATTTATCTTGTTGTTCAAAGCTGTTCTGCACACAAGTGATTGGGTTATTATTAATATCTGTTCTAAATGTCTGGTGCAATCGTGATATCCATCTCTGTCCCTTGGTTAGGTTGCACACAGTTGGTATCCCAGTGAATCAGAGCCATGGTCTCCCTCAGACTCACACAAACTCCTTGCCGACTGCCTCATTTTCACCAACACACATGAATTGGGAAATTGTGACTTTGTTTTTGTTTCACCTGTTTCAGCTCCATTAAAGATGTTATATAAACGCAGTTGTTGATAAATTCCTTCTTTTCTCAAGCCCATGCTTGTTCTCTTCGGAGCGAGGCGAGCTGTGCCCAGCTTCTAATTTTATCTTTTACTCTTGTTCTGTGCTTCTAAAACTTCATTCTAACTCTTTAAAACTCTCTAACAACGCCTTAATGTAATTTCTCATAGATTTGGCCACACCCTAGCTGTGACTGTAACATTACATTCTGCACTCTCTCCTTTCCTTCTCTATCACAGTATGTTTTGTCTGTATAACCCGCAAGAAACAATACTTTTCACTGCATGTTAATACATGTGACAATAATAAATCAAATTAAATCCAATCTTTTGTTTTACAATTCACTCCCTCCATTTTAATTATATTTTCTTTCTTCCCAACTCTGTCTCACATTTCGTAAAACGTTTAATGTCATTTGGTCCCTTTGCCTTTTGCACGGTCTCTCGCTCTTTCTCTCTACCTCTGTTTGTGTATTTTCCTGTGGATCTGACTTGCTCCCTCTTTCTGCTTGTCCCTGGTTGTCTGCACATCTGTCTTTTTTTCATCATCTCTATCTTCTATTATTGTTTCCCTTTCTCTATTAATTCCTTGGTCACCTTTGCTGTTAAAATGTATCTTTCTCTCGATCCATTCCCCTTTGTCATTCCACTTCTTTCCCTTTCTCCCTCACTTGTTCCCGACCTCAGCCTTTCCCACTGTAGGTGGTCTCTCACCTGCCTTGATGTGGATCTGGGTGACAGACCATCTGGTGCCATTCATGACAAACTGGGATATTTCCACTCATGAACGGGGCAAGGATATAGCCAGAAGATTCTTCCTTTTGCTATCAATTGGCAACTTTGCTCAGCATACAATCCCGACAGTGCAGAAGGAGGTCATTTGGTCCATCGAGTCTGCACTGACTCTCCAAACGAGCATGTTACCCAGACCCAGAAACTGCCCTATCCCCGTTGCCCCAAGCATTTACCTTGCGAATCCCCCTAACCTACAGATCTTGGGACACATCTCATTTTTTGCACATAAAACTGAACATTAGTCCTCTTTAACTCGATACAATCATAGAATCCCCACAGTGCGGAAGGGGGCCAATCGGCCAATTGAGCTTTAACCAACAACAATCCCAGCCAGGCCTTGTTCCCATGTATTTACCCTTCTAGTCCCCCTGACACCAAGGGGCAATCTAGCACGGCCAATCCATCTAACCCGCACATCTTTGGACTGTGGGAGGAAATCGGAGCACCCGGAGGAAACTCAGGCAGACCATGGGAGAACGTGCAAACTCCACACAGCGCTCCGAAAGCTAATGGTATTTGCTACCAAATAAACCTGTTGGACTTTAACCTGGTGTTGTTAAAACTCTTACAATGCAAAGGCAGCAGCATTGACTGTCAGAGACATGTCCGTTAGGCTGGCACCAGCATAGCTAGAGCAGGGTTGACCAACATATTCATTGGGCAAACACACGTCAATGTTTTTCTCACTCAAGGGGCCGATGAGTAAATTTCAGAATGATAAAGTTTGGCACAGCAGAAATTTCAATTAAAAACTAAACTGAGATATGAAAAGAAACAACTTGCTGAGCACAATAATGAGTAATAAATAAAGATGATTATTAGAGTTTAATCCTCATCAATCACAAATTGTTTCTCTCCCACATTTACTGCAGATTGGCTCAAAATCCTATCAGCAGCAAACATGGGAAAGAAACGGGATGTGATTGGAGGAGCAGCTCCATGCAGATTCTTCCATTCAAACTGAACTGTGTGACTGAGATTCTGGAAACTCGCTCCGGGGGCCGCATTGAGGGGCTTCGAGGATCACATTCGCCCCTTGGTCCACACGTTGGACAACCCTGGGCTACTGCATGTGTTTGATGAGTGAGTAACAATGTGTGTGTTTGGAAAGAGAGCAAACATCATCAGGGAATGAGTGAAGAAGAGTGGAGACATCCAGGTCTTGCCATCCTTACGCCAATGGAAGATGAAGTGCTGGATCAGGAAGGCCTGGGGGCAGAGTGGGTAATTACTGCTGGTGAGATGGGTTGAGTGGGTGGCCTAATGAATGGGCACAGGAGAGCGTCTGGTGAGGACAAAACATAGAGCTTGTGTATCCATCACTGGTCACAGAGAGCAGTCTGAAGGACGTATTGGGATAAGAACAAAATAACTAGGAGCAGCAGAAGGCCATTCAGCCCCTCGAGCATACTCCATCACGGCTGATCTAATTATAGTCTCAACTCTTTTCCCCGTAACCCTTGATTCGCTTCTCAATCCAATATCATTCTGAACTCAGCCTTGAATATATTCAATGACTCTGCCGCCACTAGTCTCCAGGGAAGAGAATTCCACTCACCAGCCACCATCTAAAAAATAAATTTCTCCTCATCTCAGTCTTAAGGGACTGACAATTACATTTTAAAATCTGTCCCCTTGTTCTGGTCTCTCTTCCAAGAAGAAACAGCCTCTCAGCAACCACCCTGTCTCATCCCCTCAACGCGGTAACCTTTTAATCTTCTGAACTTTCATAGATATTGCTCCAATCTGCTCAAATTTTCCTCGTAAAATAAACCTCTCCATCCCAGGAATCAGCTGAGTGAACTTTCTCTGAACTGGTTCCAGTACAATTCTATCCTTTTTTAAGTAAAGAGCTCAACATTATACACATTTCTCCAGTTGTAATCTAATGAAGGTCGTGTAAAGCTGCAGCAAAACCTTCTTACTCTTACCTTCCATTCCTATTGCAGTAAGAATGTTAAGAAACAGGAGCAGGAGTCATCCATTCTGTCCTTCAAATCCACTCCATCATTCAATGTGACCATGGCTGATCCTCGGCTTCAACACCATTTCCAGCATTATCCCTGCATTCCTTGATTCACCAGCATTCTAATGGGAAACAAATACCCCTCATCTCAGCCTAAATAACTGCCCCTTATTCTCAGACTGTGTCCCAGGTTTCAGACCCTCCAGCAAGGGGAAACATCCTTTCTGCATCTGGCCTATTGAACCCCATAAATTAGTGTAGGTTTGAATAAGTTCAGCGATCATTCTTCTAAAGGCCTGAGAATAAAGTGTT
>NW_027590610.1:0-47500 GCF_964213995.1 Mustelus asterias
TCCCTTTGAAGTGACTGTGTGCGGTCAGCGGCCCCAGTGGGAGTCCTTCTGTCAAACATCATGGAATTGCTTTCCTTCCGCAAACCCCACAAGCTGGTAGAAAAGGTATTCTCTCAAACACACTCACATTTACATTTGACTATCTATTGTTATAAGAATAAAAGTTAACTTGTATTCATGTCAGAAGCAGTATAAACAAGGGGATCAGCCCTTCTAAGATACATTCTAAGTACAAAGTTCAACCCTTTAGGTACAAAATACATTAACCCTTTCCCTTCTTCAAGGTTCATAAGGAGGAGGTGTTAGCAATTCTGGAAAGTGTGAAAATAGATAAGTCTCCTGGACCAGATGGGATTTATCCTAGGATTCTCTGGGAAGCTAGGGAGGAGGTTGCAGAGGCTTTGGCTTTGATCTTTGTCATCATTGTCTACAGGAATAATGCCAGAAGACTGGAGGATAGCAAATGTTGTCCCCTTGTTCAAGAAGGGGAGTAGAGACAACCCTGGTAATTATAGACCAGTGAGCCTTATTTCTGTTGTGGGCAAAGTTTTGGAAAGGATTATAAGAGATAGGATTTATAATCATCTAGAAAGGAACAATTTGATTAGGGATAGTCAATACGGTTTTGTGAAAGGTAGGTCGTGCCTCACAAACCTTATTGAGTTCTTTGAGAAGGTGACCAAAGAGGTGGATGAGGGTAAAGCGGTTGATGTGGTGTATATGGATTTCAGTAAAGCTTTTGATAAGGTTCCCCACAGTAGGCTATTGCAGAAAATACAGAGGCATGGGATTGAGGGTGATTTGGTGGTTTGGATCAGAAATTGGCTAGCTGTAAGAAGACAGACAGCGGTGGTTGATGGGAAATATTCATCCTGGAGTTCAGTTACTAGTGGTGTACCGCAAGGATCTGTTTTGGGGCCACTGCTGTTGTCATTTTTATTAATGACCTGGATGAGGGCGTAGAAGGATGGGTTAGTAAATTTACAGATGACACTAAAGTCGGTGGAGTTGTGGACAGTGCGGAAGGATGCTGCAGGTTACAGAGGGACATAGATAAGCTGCAGAGCTGGGCTGAGAGGTGGCAAATGGAGTTTAATGTGGAAAAGTGTGAGGTGATTCACTTTGGAAGGAGTAACAAGAATATAGAGTACTGGGTTAATGGTAAGATACTTGGTAGTGTGGATGAGCAGATAGATCTGGGTGTCCATGTGCATAGATCCCTGAAAGTTGGCACCCAGGTTGATGGGGTTGTTAAGAAGGTGTACAATGTATTAGCTTTTATTGGTAGAGGGATTGAGTTTCAGAGCCATGATGTCATGTTGCAGCTGTACAAAACTCTGGTTCGGCTGCACTTGGAGTATTGCGTACAGTTCTGGTCGCCGCATTATAGGAAAGATGTGGAAGCATTGGAAAGGGTGCAGAGGAGATTTACCAGGAGGTTGCCTGGTATGGTGGGAAGGTCTTATGAGGAAAGGCTCAGTGACTTGAGGCTGTTTTCGTTAGAGAGAAGTAGGTTAAGAGGTGACTTAATAAAGGCATACAAGATCATAGAAATCATAGAAACCCTACAGTACAGAAAAAGGCCATTCGGCCCATCAAGTCTGCACCGACCACAATCCCACCCAGGCCTTGACCAGACAACAAAGAACAATAAAGCACAGGAACAGGCCCTTCGGCCCTCCAAGCCTGTGCCGCTCCCTGCTCCAAACTAGACCATTCTTTTGTATCCCTCCATTCCCACTCCGTTCATGTGGCTATCTAGATAAGTCTTAAACATTCCCAGTGTGCCCACCTCCAGCACCTTGCCTGGCAGCGCATTCCAGGCCCCCACCACCCTCTGTGTAAAATATGTCCTTCTGATATACGTGTTAAACCTCCCCCCCCCCCCCCCCCCCCTCTCCCTCACCTTGAATCTATGATCCCTCGTGAACGTCACCACCGACCTGGGGAAAAGCTTCCCACCGTTCACCCTATCTATGCCTTTCATAATTTTATACACTTCTATTAGGTCTCCCCTCATCCTCTGTCTTTCCAGTGAGAACAACCCCAGTTTACCCAATCTCTCCTCATAACTAAGCCCCTCCATACCAGGCAACATCCTGGTAAATAATCTCTGCACTCTCTCTAAAGCCTCCACGTCCTTCTGGTATTATGGCGACGAGAACTGGACGCAGTATTTCAAATGCGGCTGAACCAACGTTCTATACATCTGCAACATCAGACCCCAACTTTTGTACTCTATGCCCTGTCCTATAAAGGCAAGCATGCCATATGCCTTCTTCACCACCTTCTCCACCTGTGACGTCACCTTCAAGGATCTGTGGACTTGCACACCCAGGTCCCTCTGCGTATCTACACCCTTTATGGTTCTGCCATTTATCGTATAGCTCCCCCCTACATTAGCTCTACCAAAATGCATCACTTCGCATTTATCTGGATTGAACTCCATCTGCCATTTCTTTGCCCAAATTTCCAGCCGATCTATATCCTTATGTAGCCTCCAACAATGCTCCTCACTATCTGCAAGTCCTGCCAATTTCATGTCGTCTGCAAACTTACTGATCACCCCAGTTACACTTTCTTCCAGATCGTTTATATAAATCACAAACAGCAGAGGTCCCAATACAGAGCCCTGCGGAACACCACTAGTCACAGGCCTCCAGCCGGAAAAAGACCCTTCCACTACCACCCTCTGTCTTCTGTGACCAAAATGTGGAGATGCTGGCGTTGGACTGGGGTAAACACAGTCAGAGTTTTAACAACAGGTTAAAGTCAACAGGTTTATTTGGTAGCGTATACCATTAGCTTTCGGAGCGCTGCTCCTTTGTCAGATGGAGTGGAAATCTGCTCTCAAACAGGGCACAGAGACACAAAATCAAGTTACAGAATACTGATTAGAATGCGAGTCTCTACAGCCAACCAGGTCTTAAAGATACAGACAATGTGAGTGGAGGGAGCATTAAGCACAGGTTAAAGAGATGTGTATTGTCTCCAGACAGGACAGCCAGTGAGATTCTGCAAGTCCTTGCAGAGTTCTTGCAGAATCTCACTGGCTGTCCTGTCTGGAGACAATACACCTCTTTAACCTGTGCTTAATGCTCCCTCCACTCACATTGTCTGTATCTTTAAGACCTGGTTGGCTGTAGAGACTCGCATTCTAATCAGTATTCTGTAACTTGATTTTGTGTCTCTGTGCCCTGTTTGAGAGCAGATTTCCACTCCATCTGACAAAGGAGCAGCGCTCCGAAAGCTAATGGTATACGCTACCAAATAAACCTGTTGGACTTTAACCTGGTGTTGTTAAAACTCTTATTCTGTGACCAAGCCAGTTCTCCACCCATCTAGCCACCTCCCCTTTATCCCATGAAATCCAACCTTTTGCACCAACCTACCATGAGGTACTTTGTCAAACGCTTTCCTAAAGTCTATATAGATGACATCCACGGCCCTTCCCTCGTCAACCATTCTAGTCACTTCTTCAACAAACTCCACCAGGTTAGTGAGGGATGACCTCCCTCTCTCAAAACCATGCTGACTATCGTTAATGAGTTTATTCCTTTCTAAATGCACATACATCCTATCTCTAAGAATCCTCTCCAACAACTTCCCGACCACGGACGTCAAGCTCACCGGCCTATAATTTCCCGGGTTATCCTTACTACCCTTAAATAACGGGACCACATTAGCAATCTTCCAATCCTCTGGGACCTCACCTGTGTCCAGTGACAAGACAAAGATTTGCGGATTAGATAGGGTGGACAGTGTAAGCCTTTTTCCTCGGATGGTGATGGCTAGTACGAGGGGACATAGCTTTAAATTGAGGGGTGATAGATATAGGACAAATGTCAGAGGTAGGTTCTTTACTCAGAGTAGTAAGGGCATGGAATGCCCTGCCTGCAACAGTAGTGGACTCGTCAACATTAAGGGCATTTAAAGGGTTATTGGATAAACATATGGATGATATTGCAATAGTGTAGTTAGATGAGCTTTAGATTTGTTTCACAAATCGGCGCCACATCGAGGGCCGAAGGGCCTGTACTGCCTTGTAATGTTCTATGCCTGCACCAACAACAACCCCACCCTGGTCCTAACCCCATAATCCCACACATTTACCCTGCTAATCCCTCTAATCTATGCATCCCGGGACACAGGGGCAATTTACCATGGCCAATTGACCTAACCCGCACATCTTTGAACACTGAGGGACAATTTAGCATAGCCAATCCACCTAATCCGCATGTCTTTGGACATCATGGGGCAATTTCGCATGGACAATCCACTTAACCTGCACATCTTTGGACAATGAGAGGCAATTTAGCATAGCCAATCAACCTAACCCGCACGTCTTTCGGACTATGGGAGGAAACCAGAGAGCCCGGAGGAAATCCATGCAGACACGGGGGAGAACGTGCAGACTCCGCACAGACGGTGACCCAAGCCAGGAATCGAACCTGGGTCCCTGGTGCTGTGAGGCAGCAGTGCTAACCACCGTGCCACTACTATTCCTTATTCATATGTTCATATAACCCTTCATGAAAATTTTTATCTTGCCTCAAAGTGTTCACCCTCAGCTCCTCAATTTCTTCAGTTACACGATCCTCCCTCCTGGGGTCTTTCAATAATAAATCCACTAACATACTGCCACATGATTTCACTTGATTCTTGATTTGTTTTTTCTCTTTGCCTCTTGCTGACTTCCTACTTTCATCTATTAGTCTTCAGCGGTGTTTCCTATCAGGCTCTCCCTTCCTCTGCCTTGAACCTTCACCAGATTTTCCAAACTTCCAAATGTTTGGGGGCGACTCTCCCAAAAAACTTTGAAGTGTCGAATTCATGTGGAAGCTGGAGTAAATCACACTTTTTTAACAGCAGGGTTTTCAAAACGAATCTCCCACATCCTGTGCACTGCAGAGGACATTAGTGTGAACCACGTGAAAAATCCATGGTGGGGCCTACTCCCGCTGAAGAGGCTGAAATCAGTGCATTGAGTGGGCCACCGCGCATGCACTGATCTCTGGGAGATCACTAAACAAGTCCTCCCAGCATGGAGATCGCCGGCCTCAACCCCCCAACAGACATTGTTGGCCTCATCGCTGGCCTATCACTCCCCACACAGACATTGTTGGCCTTGTTGCTGGCCTATCACTCCCCACACAGACATTGTTGGCCTTGTTGCTGGCCTATCACTCCCCACACACACATTAATGGCCTCTCACCAACGCGCCCCCCCCCCCCCCCAACAAGATAATCGCTGGCTTCCCCATCCCCCACTGACCCAGACATCGCTGCCCCCCGCACCCCCCCCCCATCCCCCAATGACCCCAACATCACTGGCCTCTTGGCCTCCCCACCCGCCACTGATCCAGACTTCGCTGGCCTCTTGGCCTCCACCCCCCTCCCCACCCAAACCCCCTTCACACACAGATGGTTGCCATGCACACACCCTCCCAGCGAGCATTCCCCCTCATTGAATGAAAGCCTTGAGTGTTGCACCCCCTGGACACTGCGGGGTGGCGTCCGCAGTGGAAAGTCTGGCACAGGGATTTGGCCTCATGGGTGGCAGGGTCCAGGCCATCCTGGAGACACAGCGGGTCATGGCAGAGACACGGCGAGCCACGGCTGAGGGTGTCACAGGCATCCAGGAGGCACATCAGTCCATAGCCATGGGTGTCGGGGGCACGTTGGAGACACTGCTGGCCATGTCTGGGACTCTCGCTGGTATTCTGGAGACATAGCAGGCCGTGGCTGTGAGCCTCGACAACTTAGCCCAGTCCCAGAGAGCTAATGCTGAGGGGCTCCAGAGGTTGGCCCACTCTAAGAGGGCCAACGCTAAGGGTTCACAGACCATGGGGCAGATGCATCTGGGCCTCCAGGACTGGCAGAGCAAGGTGACGCTGGAGATTCTGGAGCTCAGTCCAGCTACCCTGGCATCCCATGGAGTGTCCCCGGGGCCTCTGTGCATCATGAGGGAGGAGGAAGGGCTGGAGCCCATGCCAGGGCCTTTCACATGGGAGACCTCCTGATTCCCTCTTTCTCACACCGGGGCATCTCAGAGCCAACTGAATGAACAGAAACATCAGTGTCACCCACAAGCTGGCCGGGGCCCTCCAGGTCTCAGTCCCCCAGGAGACGGCCGCCAAGGGCATCACAGGCAATGGGGCCCCAATCACAGCTGGACACCTCCACCTCCAATGTGCATCCTGGGCTAGCAGCAAGATGAAGCAGTAGCCCGCACAAAGTAAGAAAGTTGTAGGCTCACTAAGAGGGCATAGGTGACAGTCACCAGTAGTTAGGGTTAGGTTTTAGTTATGGTTAATGTTAACAGCACAACTAAATGCTTTTTACCTCACAGCTGTGTGTAATCTGTCTCTGATTCTTCCCCCACAGAGCTGAGTGTACCCCAATCCCACGCATCGAGGCGCAGACTGCTGTGCGATACCAGTGCCTTGGCCAAACGTTATAGACCGCCTGCCCTACTTTCCCCAGCATCCCCTGGACCCTTAGTCAAACATCACCCCTTAGTATGCCCCCCCCAACACCCGCCCCCAACCGTCAAACCTCTCCCCCGACTCACACGCTTGTGTTCCCAATCCTTACTGCTACGTGGGCCCAGGTGCCAGTGTGCACTCAGAGAACAGGCAGGAGTCAGACTTGAGTGGCACCATGTGCAAGATCCCAGTGTGCACAACAGCGAGTCGTCATCATCCTCCTGCTTTCATCAAAGACTTGCTGCCAGTGCCAGCACAGGCACATTAACCTGTCGTGATGTTTCTCGAAGTCAGGGCGGGGTGGACTGAGAGAAGGTGGGGGAAGGCGAGGGGTGAGCTGAGAGAGGGTGGGGGATGAGAAGGGCCATGTGGAGTGAGGGTCCAGCTTTGGGTTGTGGGGGTGATGGCAGCTGCAGTGGCTCCTGGGATGTGGTGGAAGTGTGTTCAGAGCTGCCCCCACATTGCATGGCACCAACGATGTGAAGCGGGCTGCTATTAGGGTCTCCATTGCAGCCCTGCCCTGCCAGATCCTGCCATCGCCGCCTGTCCTCCATCCTCCGGCTCCTCATATGGCAAGTCACTCACTTCTGCCTGGTATCGATCCTCCTCCCCCACCAGCTGGTCTTCCTGCTGCTGTGCTATGTTGTGCAGGATGCAGCACACAATTATAATGCGTGAGGCACACACAGGGTCATACTGCAGGGCACCTCCAGAGCAGTCCAGGCAGTGGAACTGCATCTTCAGCAGCCTATGTAACGCTCGGCGTCGGGCCGGGTGGCAGTGTGGGTCTCATTGTAGCGGGCCTCTGCCTCGGTGTCGGACCTCCGCACTGGCGTCATCAGCCATGACCTCACCGGGTAGCTCTTGTCTCCCACGAGCCATCCCGGCAGCCTGGGTTGGTCTTCAAATAACCCAGGGATGTCTTATCGCCTCAGCACATAGCGGTTATGGACACTCCCTGGGTGGGGTGCACAGACCTACAAGATGTTCATCCGATGGGCACATACAATTTGAACATCCAGTGAGTGGAACCACTTCCTGTTAATGAATGGTTGCCCCTCACCTCGTGGGGACCGCAGGGCGATGTATGTCCCATCCACTGTCTCCTGAACATGGAGCATCCTGGCAATGGCGGCGAAGCCTGGAGCACAGCCTCCTGCTGAACATCAAAACCGATGTAATGGCCTAACCTGGCACACAAGACATCTGTAACCTGGAAAACATATCTGTGGACTGAGGCCTGAGAGATTCCACTAATGTCCCCACTAGGTGTCTGAAACGACCCTGTTGCATTGAAGCTACATGCTGCCTTCACCTTTACATCTACTGGGAGCGGGTGACCTCCCCTCCTCTGAGGTGCCGGGTGTGCAAGCACCTCACACAAGTGCCGGACTGTTTCCTTAGATACGCGGAGGCGATGACGGCACATGGCCTCCGATAGGCCCTCAAACGATATCCTGGTCTGGTATTGCTTTGGCCTCTGCATCCTCCTTCTCCTGGGTCACCCTTTCTTGAAGACTGCTCTCCCACCTCATGGGCTTCACCAGCAGCCCACTGCCCTCCTTCCACTCGCTGCTCCTGGAGTGGCCGACCTATTTCCTCCACCTCCTAAGCCGCCTCCTCTTTCTCAGCCGCCACCATAAGACCATAAGACATAGGAGCGGAAGTAAGGCCATTCGGCCCATCGAGTCCACTCCACCATTCAATCATGGTTGATTTCAACTCCATTTACCCGCTCTCTCCCCATAGCCCTTAATTCCTCGAGAAATCAAGAATTTATCAATTTCTGTCTTGAAGACGCTCAACGTCTCGGCCTCCACAGCCCTCTGTGGCAATGAATTCCACAGACCTACCACTCTCTGGCTGAAGAAATTTCTCCTCATCTCTGTTCTAAAGTGACTCCCTTTTATTCTAAGGCTGTGCCCCCGCGTCCTAGTCTCCCTTGCTAATGGAAACAACTTCCCTACGTCCATCCTATCTAAGCCGTTCATTATCTTGTAAGTTTCTATTAGATCTCCCCTCAACCTCCTAAACTCCAATGAATACAATCCCACGATCCTCAGACGTTCATCGTATGTCAGGCCTACCATTCCCGGGATCATCCGTGTGAATCTCCGCTGGACCCGCTCCAGTGCCAGTATGTCCTTCCTGAGGTGTGGGGCCCAAAATTGCTCACAGTACTCCAAATGGGGCCTAACCAGTGCTTTATAAAGCCTCAGAAGTACATCCCTGCTTTTGTATTCCAAGCCTCTTGAGATAAATGACAACATTACCATCTCGGTCTTATTGATCTAGAACTGGCCATCATTACCATGATGGCCAGTTCTAGATCAATAAGACCGAGATCCATTTTGCATGGTGGGGATTAGAGAGAGAGATTGATAGAAACATTGTGTACTTCAGCACCCACTCCCCACAATCCCTCACTGGGACCAGTTCCCCTGCTTGTATACACACAACACAATCTGTGGTGCCATGCATGACCTGATTAAGTTGCCTGCTATTGGCACAGTTAACATGGCTGGCAGGGAGAGTATGCAGGTTGGTGTGCGGGCGTGGCCATTGCAGCCCCTTGAGCCATTGCCATGAGTGTAACGACAGCATTCCCTTCCAGGCATGTGTTGCAGGTCAGGGACAGACTCCTAATGGTCACAAGATGGATTCCCATTCACTGCAGAGTACATGCAGTAAGAGTGTGAACCTAAGTGCCCCTGTTTGGAGTAACAGCTGCAAGATTGGTGAGCCCTCAATCAGCACATGATGCCCTCCCTGCCCCACCTGCTCCCCCTCCCTAAAACCCCAGCACTCAGTCCAGTCCCTCACCACACACCACAGCCAGAACAAAGGAACAGCCAGTGGCTGCAGAGAGCAGCAGCCTGACCAGCACTCAGTAAAGGACCCCACCCCACCCCAGAGACTACATGGAACATCCCTGGGCCTGGGGACAGCACTTCCAGCTCTATGGGGACCTCCCCACATCAAGCAGAAGTTTTCCTGGCCCTACCTCCAACCTCCCCTGCACTCCGGGGGCTGCAGCTCCATAAAGCACACCTCCTTACTCCTGTTCAACGCTGCCACGTCAGGTCCTGACTTCTATAAAGCAGTTGTAAACCTCGCCGGTGTGATGTCCCGCCAGAGAGGGGGGAAGGCGTAGCGGGGATGAGATTCTAGTCGCTGGCCTGCTAATGGCTTGATAAGGTATGCGAATGAATACAAATCGCTGTTACGACGATTTTACGCATGGATCCATTGACACGAAAAACTGAGGCTTGGAGACACACCGAGGCTCAGCCGCCCTATGCAAATCCCGCGAATCGGCCACCGCTGATGTCTCCCGGCCCACTGCGCTACAGAAACAGCGCAGCAGGGTGGGAGAATCGCCCCCTTTGTGTTTTATGTGCCCACTTCCAAATTGCACTATTTAGTGTGTATTGCTTCTCGTCAAGTTTCATGGTCAGAATTCTGGGAAATTTATGTTGGTGAGTTTAGTTGATTCAGCTGATTGTCAGTTTGTCAACGAGGGGTAATTTATGGACTGCTCAACTGCTTCCAACTGTTAAAATAGGGTGTGTGAGTTCTGTTTCTAATGTGGGGAATGGGTGTCAGGCTGAGGAAGACAGAGGGAATGAAGGAAGCTGAAGGACTGAGTGGTATATACAGGGTGAAGTGGGAATAACAAATGAATAAAGAACAGTACAGCACAGGAACAGGTCCTTTGTCCCTCCAAGCCTGCACCAATCATGATACCTGCCTAAACGAAAACTGTACGCACTTATGGAGTCCGTATCCTTCCATTCCCATCCTATTTGTCTAGGTGCCCCTTAAATGCCGCTATCGTACCTGCTCCCACCACCTCCCCGGGCAGCATGTTCCAGACATTCACCACCCTCTGTGTAAAAAACCCGCCTCGCACATCTCCTCTAAACTTTTCCCCACGCACCTTAAACTTATGTCCCCTAGTACGTGATTTTTCTACCCTAGGAAAGAGCATCTGACTATCCACTCTGTCCATGCCACTCATAATATTGTAAACCTCTATCAGGTCGCTCCTCAACCTCCGTCGTTCCAGTGAGAACAACCCCAGTTTATCCAACCTTTCCTCATAGCTAATACCCTCCAGACCAGGCAACATCCTGGTAAACCTCTTCTGTACCCTCTCCAAAGCATATAGTGGGAGGTTATGGGGTGGATGAGAGGTTTGTGGGTGAGGTTGAAGGGAGCTTTACCCGCATGCGGGTGTGCCGCTGAAGAACTGGGCCATTATTTCTGTAAGTGAAGGTAGGCTCTTTAACCAGGTGATTCCAGCATTGGTCTGCTTCTGTTTCCATTCAGCCTGTTCCACTGAGTGGTTTCGGAGTGGATGAAGATGCTGAAAAACGGTCAGACGAAGAAGTCGGTCATGGTTGCTGGATTTTCAGGAATGAAGGTTGAAGGAACAGAACAGGCTGGAAACACAAAAATGTGGAGCAATGTCAGAAATATGGTGAACAGTGGTTTGTGATAGTAGTTGGTATCTGGGTTCAATTCCCTTCCTCGTCAGAGGAAATTATGCCACTATTACGACAAAATCATATAACGGGGAATGATGCCATTTGGCCCATATTGCCAGTGCACCCTATTACTGGAGTAAATAATTAGTCCAAATTCTGATTTTCCCTGTATGTAGTTACACCTGGCATTGTTTATCCAAATTCCTTTCAAAAGTTGAATCTCTTCAAACTCACTCACTCCAGATCACACTGATTGTTTAAAAAAATGTTTCCTCGTGTCACCTCAAGTTCTTTTGTCAATCACTATAAATCTGTGTCCTCTGATTACTGATCCCACTGCCACTCGCAGTAGTTCCTCTTTATTCATGCTATTATGGTTTTGAACTTCTGTCTAACCTCCTAACTTTCTCTGCTCTAAGGAAGATCAAACACTCCAGGGTCTGAATAATATCCACAAAGGTCAAAATGATCCAGGACAAAGCAGCCTTTTTGATCAGCACCTCACTGATCACCTCAAACATTCATTCTCTCCACCATCTATACAGAGTGTCAGCAGATTATACTCTGTAGAAGATGCACTGCAACAATTCACCAATCCTCCTTCAAAAGTGCTGCTCAAATCCACAACCTCTATCGACTAGAAGAACAAGGTAGCAAACACATGAGAATAACACCATAAAGTAACTAAAGTTTATTTATTTGTCACAAGGCTTAAATTAACATTGCAATGAAGTTACTGTGAAATTCCCCTGGTCATCACACTCCGGTGCCTGTTTGCGTCAATGCGCTTAACCAGCACGTCTTTCAGAATGTGGGAGGAAACCGGAGCACCCGGAGGAAACCCACACAGACACGGGGAGAACGTGCAGACTCCGCACAGACAGTGACCCAAGCCGGGAATCGAACCCGGGTCCCTTGCGCTGTGAGGCAGCAGTGCTCACTGTGCCACTGTGCTGCCTATCTGCAAGTCACCCCCTCCAAATCAAACAACATCCAGAATTGGAATGATATCGCGTTCCTTCACTGTTCTGGGCCAAAGTCCTGGCACCCGCTTTCTAAAAGCACAGTGGTTGAATCTATAAAATAGGAGTTTCAGCAGTTATAGTAAATGGCTCATCACCATCTTCCCAAAGAAAAATAGGGATAAGCAATAAATATTGGCCTTGCCAGTGATGCTCAGTTCCTTGAATGAATAAAAAAAAGAATGTTTTTTTGAGAGGAAATTGGTTTATGGTTTGCAGAACAAAATTATTTTTGGGGTGGAGTCAATAGCTACTTTCAGCTAGTTAAAGATCAGGAGGAAACAAGAAAACAATTACACATGTATTGCTTTCTGTAAGTTTTTATAAGCATTTTAAACTCTATCATGTTGTGTCCAGCATTGTCAGGCCTCCCCTGGAATGTCAGCCTTCAGCACAAAAAGTTTGGCAGAACATTGAGAAAACTGAATTCTTGAGATCTGGCTGATTCCCATTTCCACCAAGTAAGGAATGAGAGAGGATAATTCCATCAGAATTAACAATGCTGCAGAAGATACCCTGTGCTTATAGTAGCTCAGTTGAGAAAGCATTAGCATGAGACGTATCCCTGTTTCAAACCTGAGATTTTGAAGTTATTAGGTGGGATTTTACCAGCACATCCGCCCAAGGTTTGCACGATCCTGCCCAAGGCCAACGGAGAATGCCGTTCTCTGAACCAAGCTCATCCCCAAAATTGTGCCGGTAAAATTCCAGCCATCATTTATTTTGGTCTTATTTTGTTATATTTGTGTCTGGTTCTCAAGCTGCGTGATTTACACTGCAATTATTTACTTCACCCTGAAGGCTTGGCTTAGAATAGGGAGAGACATCAAGGATGGGAATTTGTCCTAAACTGAAGTCATGTCAGGAGAGTCAGGTACGCTCTGTTAGATTTTTAACTGCTTAGGATCATTAACAGAGACAGGCTGAGAGCTAAAACTATATCAGTAAACAGAAGGCAATTAAAAAGAATTCTATGTTACTCTTGCCCAGTGACATATTCCAAAAATGGACCATTTTACATTTTGTGTAAACTTGTTTTCTTCTAAACTTTGGATTTTAAGTTTTGCATGAAACCATAAAATTAACAATTACGTTTTTGCCGATGCACAAAGGGAACAAATCTCTAACCCTGGTATTATTAACACCACACCCGAACCAACTGAACAATTGGCTGCACAGATAAAGCTGGGGCTGTTTGTGTTTTAATTACTTTAAGGGCGGCATGGTGGCACAGTGGTTGGCACTGCTGCCTCACAGCACCAGGGGCCTGGGTTCAATTCCCGGCTTGGGTCACTGTCTGTGTGGAATCTGCACATTCTCCCTGTGTCTGCGTGGGTTTCCTCCGGGTGCTCCAGTTTCCTCCCACACTCCAAACATGTGCGGGTTAGGTGGATTGGCCATGCTAAATTGCCCCTTAGTGTCAGGGGGACGAGCTAGAGTAAATGCATGGGGTTGTGGGGATAGGGTCTGGGTGGGATTGTGGTTGGTGCAGACTGGATGGGCAGAATGGCCTCCTTCTACACTGTAGGATTCTATGATTCCCACATTGGGTGACAGAGCTATCACATAAACAATTAACAAACCGCATTGCTCAAATATTGCTACGATATAAAACATAGAAACTGAGCAGGTCCAATCTATTCTGATTATTTTCCTGATGCCAGATGCACAATAGCCACAAATGAAATGTATCTTCACTCAGTACAATAATGTGTTCTAGTTCTTGTTTTGATGATCCCAGTTGATGTTACTACTGGACAATCAGGTCCCAGAATGGTACCTGGCTTGATAGATCCTAACTATTATTTTTTCATTTAGGTTGAAGAGTCACAGGACTGCTGATTAACGTTTAACAGAATAAAGCATTTATTAAACAAGATTAAGTATAATACACCACTCCTTTACACCAGCTATAAAATAAAAATAAAGGGGGGTCAGTTTAGAACAGTTTAGGACAGAGTGGAGGAGGAACTTCTTCTCTCAGAGGGTAGTGAATCTCTGGAATTCTCTGCCCACTGAAGTGGTGGAGGCTACCTTGTTGAATATGTTTAAATGACGGATAGATGGATTCCTGGTCGGTAAGGGAATTAGGGGTTATAGGGATCAGGCGGGTAAGTGGAACTGATCCACTTCAGATCAGCCATGATCTTATCGAATGGCGGGGCAGGCTCGAGGGGCTAGATGGCCCACTCCTGCTCCTTTCTATGTTCGTATGTTCTTATATGTGTACACATATACAGATTTAAAAGGATCACAATTACAAAATATTATATTCCAATGTTTTCAGTAAGTAAACCAATAGGTAAAATATGGTCAGACACACCACTCTGAAACTACTCTGAAACAGATGCTACCCAAAACAACTACTATGAATTTCTCATCAATTCTCCCCAGATACTTGCTATACCGTGAGCCAAGTAGTCTCATTGAAATTCTAGCTTGTACACAGAAGTTTCCAAAGTCCATTCTCAAGGAACATGCTTGGAATCTTCCCCAAACATCCTTCCTCTCAGCTGCCTTCACCATGGATCCACATCCAGGACTTCAATCTCTCATTTCAGAATACTTCTGCCAGAATACTCTCTACATTTCAGCTTCCACACCATCGTTCAGGAACCTAGCCACACTAACACAACACTACTGTTCACAGGCTCTATTAAGTTGTCACCAACAGTAGATCTACTTTGAACGTTTGGTTCTTGCTCGCTGACTTTTTCAGGTCTGAACTTTGCAGCCTTGTTTAAACGTCTCTCTGCTCCTGGTTTCACTGAACAGAATCCTTTTTCCAGATTTCTGTTCTTTGGTCCTTTCACTTTCTGGAACTCTCTTCAGTCCCAAATCTGTGTGGGTTTCCTCCGGGTGCTCCGGTTTCCTCCTACAGTCCAAATATGTGCAGGTTAGGCGGATTAGGTATGCTAAATTGCCCCTTGGTGTTCCAAGATGTGTAGCTGAGATGTATTAGCCAAGGTAAATGTGGGGGGGTTACAGGGATAGGGCAGGGAGAGAACCTGGGTCAGATACTCTGATAGCTAGTGAACACTCATTGGGCCAAATGGCCATTCACACCTTTAGAGGGTGGCATGATGGCACAGTGGTTAGCACTGCTGCCTCACAGCGCCAGGATCATGGGTTCAATTCCAAATTCAGGTCACTGTCTGTGTGGAGTTTGCACGTTCTCCCTGTGTCTGCGTGGGTTTCCTCCGGGTGCTCCAGTTTCCTCCCACATTCCAAAGATGTGCAGGTTAGGCTGATTGGCTGTGATAAATTGACCCTAGTGTCAGGGGGATTAGCAGGGTAAATGCATGGAGTTGCGGGATTGTGATCAGTACAGACCTGATGGGCCAAATAGCCTCCTTTTGTACTGTAGGGATTCTATGATTCATTCCCTGAAATCTGGCTGTTCCTTAGTTTCTGGGACTTGCATTCTGTCCCTCTGCATTGTCCTACCTGCACTGGCACATTCTGTGGAAAGCTTCTTGCTTCTGGGTTATCTGGTTCCAACTGAACCCAAACTGCTTCGACTTTCTCAATGTGGGCTTTGGTTGCTAATCAACAGCTTAGTTTTTTAAAAATCTAATTACATTTACATTGCAATTACATTGATCACAATGCAGGCAAAGTTTAAAGTGAAACTAAAACCTAAGGCTTGTAGGCACCTTTCTTTGACCTGAAACTAAACTGAAGAAATTCAGAGAGCCGTGACATTCATGGCTACTAGAAGCGAGCGTCCTCCTCTTCTTCTTGTGGTCAGGTGTGCAACTACCTTGCACAGGTGCTGCAGTCCCCCTGTGAAATCTGAGTCTGCGGTATCACAGGTTGTCTAACAGCTCTTTGTAAGACCAGTGCCTCCTGTAGACCTGTGGTCTTCTTATCCCTTTCTCGTGGCCGGCACTTGAGCATTAGCGGTGGCCCCCAGTTGTTTGGCTGCTGGCTCAAGTGGTACTGGGTAAAGCCTGGGATGGCCCTGGCACTCTCGCCACCACTGGTCTGTCTCGGCAACAGTCATCAGGAATAATGCTAGCTGACTGGCTACAAACTGAAATTCATCTGCAATCTGTGAAGAGGTGGAAAGGAGAGAGTGACAGTCAGCAAGATCATCCATCCCTGGACCCTCAACTCCGCCCAACTCCCATGGTCATCCTGCATCTGAAGGCTGACCAACCATCACCATTTCTGCCACCCAGCACAACCCTGAGGAGCTGGTGCCCATAACAGGTAGCTTGCACGATCATGGACACTGGTCCATGGACCCTCATTGTCATCCATGGCCTCCCGTCCATGTGATCTGTCCCTTCACATCATTAGTGCTGTTGCGCCTCATTTTCCACTGAAAGTAGATGGCTCACTTTGCCTCAAAGCCTCCTGGATCCAACAATGCATTTGTGTGGGCAACAATGCAGAGGCGCCAGCAGGCCCTCACAATGTGTTCACTGTGAGCCTCTGATCCTGCCTATTAATTGCCTCTTTCCCTGAGCCTTACTTGCATCTTGAGATTGGTGATACAACTAAATTATCAATGATGATGGACAGTTGATAGGAGACTCAAGGCTAGCTGGAATATAAGAAGGCATATGTTCTCTGTGAGATGAAAATGGAAGACTGGTGAATGATCGGGATTGAACATCACACCAGCTTATTCTTGGCCTTTTGCCACTCTTTGTACAATAGGACAGCAGCTATGGCACCTGTCACATCAACAGCAAATGGCATATCTCTCTGTCCCCTCACCACATCCACCACCACCGAGTCCCCACACTCCCCTGCCCCTACCAGGACAATGGTCTTGGCTCTACAATTCTGTTCCTGACACTGAGTCATGTCCATGCCCCTTGCTGCTAAAGGCTTTAAAACCCACAGTCCATCCTGCCCAAATCAGGAGCCACTATCCAAGAGGGCTCTGTTGCCCTTATGCTGGGTTTTCTAGGGAGTCAAACGGGGTGGGTGAGGGGTCGGCAGAGGGACCAATGTGCTTTCTAGTGTGAGCTGTGGCAGATGTCTTTGTAGTGGACATGTTAATACTGTGCAGGTCTGCAGCTCTGTCGTTAGATGCGGAAGTGAAGCCAGAGCCAAAAGATGAATATCAAGTAGGATAAGAAAGCAGTGATGTTCTCCAGGAAGGATCAGAGTGCTGAAATCAATGTGTGCTCAAACAATGGGGCTGAACTGACCAACTGCTCTGACGAGACAAGGAGCACCTCAGGCCTGATGGAACATGTACTGAGTGTTTCCAGTGTGAGGTGCTTGTTCTGAACTGGACTGTGTGGCAGAAACTATTTGAGCTGCTATTGGGCCATCTGGTCTTTGTTTTAACAAGACTCGTGTAATCCCCTCTTTGATTTGGTTGATTAGACCTCCTTCTGCACTGTAGGGTTTCTATGATTTCTATGATGTGCTCTGGAACTGTGATTCAAAGGAGGTCAAAGGCAACAGATACCACCTGGGGCTAGCAAGGACTATCCCACATTTGGAATGGAGCACAGAGAAGAAGGTTTCTGGTTTTGCAGAGGCCATAGCTTTCTGAGTGGCCAGGAGACCTCTAAGGTTTCACATGAGGCAGAATGTCAGCAACACTATTAATTTTAAGGTGCCTGAAAGGAACATCTTCAGAGTGATCTGCTTTTCCTTCACATCAACATGACACGGCCCAGCTAGGGAGACCCCAATCTTGGGGTCAACCATCCAAAGTCATGCCTTCCCCTCCAGCATGAGCTCCCCACCCACAGGTCACTTGAGTGACCACCCCCTCTACTCCCCAGAAGAAAGTTAAACAGGGGATTTAACTCTTTGCTCCCTGTCAGAGACCAAGGAGCCCACTTTTCGAAACCTGTACTGATTGGCACCTGCGTGACTCCTGGGAGAGCATCGTCGGCAGCCAGTGAATCTGTCTTCCAGCCAGTTAATGATACTCAAATGAAGTTTCATGCATAGTAATAAGGTTGCTGCCCAAAGTGGGGCCAGTGAGGCAGGAGACTCACAATCGGCTTGACGGTCCGGCAAGAGTCCTCACTCCTGATTCAACAGACTAGTGGCAATCCTGGCTGCAGCTAGCAGCAGCAGATGATTGATCGCCTGGAATATCATCATAAAATCCCTACAGTGCAGAAGGAGGCCATTCAGCCCATCGGGTCTGCACCGACCGCAATCCCACCCAGGCCCTATTCCCTTAACCCCAGATATTTGCCCTGCTAATTCCCTGACACTAGGGTCAATTTAGCATGGCCAATCAACCTAACCCGCACATTTTTGGACTGTGGGAGGAAACCAGAACACCAGGAGGAAACCCACGCAGACACGGGGAGAACGTGCAAACTCCACACAGACAGTGATCCGAGGCCGGAATCAAACCCAGGTCCCCGGCACTGTGAGGCAGCAGTGCTAACCACTGTGCCACCCATATATTAATGTTTAAGCATCTTCTATAACTTGTTTTGAAATATTTGGCGTGTATTTAATGTATTCAATCTTATTCATGGATCATAGTTAGTGGACATGCCAGATTCAATCTTGTGACCCACTGAGATGAAAGAGGGCCACTCATGCAGCCGAGGTTGTCCTTCACTGGGATAGGTGAAGTTACATGATCCATCAAAATCAGTGGTTCTCAATCATTTTTGGTTGAAGCACCTCTTTTCAAATGGATTAATATTGAGACCCCCTTCCACACCTAAATTGGAAAACTGTCTAATGATCCCATTAAAGTATTGATTTTTTAGAAAATAATTGCTGATGAAAGGTTATTCAGCTGAAAAGCTAATACGTCTCCACAGTTGCTGCCTAACCTGCTGAGCATTTCCAGCATTATCTGTTTAATCCAAGATTTCCATCATCCACATTATTTTGCTCTTATTATACTTCCCGACTGATATCAGTGCATTTCACTGCAGTCAGGCTATCCTTGTGAAGGAGCTCACAGAGAACAGGAGCACGTGGAGCAGGAGATTGGAGAGGATCATGAAGAGGGTACAACTCTGAGGGAGTGTGGTGAACCATCGTTGGTTCCCACTAGGTAGTACTGAGCCAGGGTCTGGCCAGTGCTACAAGTATGTAGTTATTGTATTATAGTTATTGTGGTATAGTTATTGTGGTACATCCCAGTCGGGCTCCGCCTCCTGGGAGAGGTATAAAGGTCTCTGCTCTGTCTGGGACCCCTCAGTCTGGGATCGTGTATATAATTAGTAGCTGCCTTGTTACAGCAAATAAAAGCCTTTATTTCCTGAGCATCAAGCCTCGTGTGTGATAACGCGCATCAATTTTATTTTCTGTAAATAAACTCTCGTCGAAGAAAAAAAAAGAGAGTATGGAGCAGATACTGAAGCCTGAACGCCTTACACTAGATCCACGTGCGGTGGGCGCCTCTAACACCTTCGACCATTGGTTGAAATGTTTTGAGGACTACCTGGCAGCCTCCGCAGCGGTCACCACAGATGATGACAGACTCCGGGTCCTCCATGCGAGGGTAAGCGACACCGTCTACCTCGCGATCCGTGCGGCCACCGACTACACAAAGGCCCTCGAGCTTCTTAAGAAGCATTATATTAAACCGCCCAACGAAATACACGCTCGTTACCTCTTAGCCACTCGACGACGGCAGTCTGGCGAAACGATGGAGGAATACGCGAACGAGCTCCTACAGCTAGCCAGGGGCTGTAACTGCAAAGCTGTGTCGGCAGAGCAGAATATGAACGACCTCGCTCGAGATGCGTTTGTGGCCGGAGTCGGATCATCTTACATCCGACTCAAACTACTGGAGAAAGGTAACCTTGACCTCACCCAGGCAATAGAACTAGCGGAGATGCTGGAGACGGCCTCCAAAAGCCAAGTATTGTATCCTGAAGACCATGTGGAGACAACGTGGCAGGAGCAGTCGCCAATCCCTCCTCGTCCCTCAGGTTCGAAATGCTGTGTAATGGCGTGCTCACACTCGGGCCAGATGACGGCAGCAGCTCCGGGCAGCCCGCGGTGTTACTTCTGTGGGGGAGCGAAGCATACTCGGCAACGGTGTCCCGCTAAAGCTGTGTTGTGCTCCGCCTGCGGTAAGAAGGGGCACTATTCGAAAGTGTGCCGCTCTAAATCTGCTTCTCGGAACAGCAGTGCGGCCTGCGATTCCTCAGCGCCCGGTTCTTCGTCGTCGACATCGTCGAGGGTTTCGTCCACGTGCGAGGCCAGGACGACGCCATTACGGTCGACGGAGTCGGAGATGTGTGACCACCAGGGGTCGCTGAGTTTGGCGCCATCACCCACGTGCGATCTATGGGAGCGGCCATGTTGGTCGGCACCGACCGCGAACGACCAGCAGGGGTCATCCTCATCAATCTCAGCTGCCTGCTCATGATCCAACGGTGGCGTCGATCATCCTGGACCAGGCCAAGCCTCATAGACTTGACAAGTCTATGATGGACATTCAGGTAAACGACCACTTGATTTATTGTCTGTTTGACAGCGGGAGCACTGAGAGTTTTATCCACCCAGACACTGTGAAGCGGTGTGGACTCCGGATTCAACCTGTCAAACAGACAATTTCTATGGCATCAAGGTCCCGGTCTGTCACCGTGCTAGGGAGTTGCGTGGTAACTTTAACGGTGCAAGGCACAGTTTACGAGCGTTTCAAGCTCCTAGTGTTGCCGCACCTTTGCGCGCCAATACTTCTCGGACTAAACTTCATGGTCCACTTGAGGAGTGTAACCCTACAGTACGGTGGGCCACTCCCTTTGCTTTCAGTGGGAGAACAGCAGCCTCCAAATTGCCCAACGCGCCCCGCCTGTAGCCTCTCGACACTGAAGATCACCACACCCTCCTTGTTCCAGAATCTTGTGCCAGGCTGCAAGCCCATTGCGACTAAGAGTAGGCGTTACAGCGCTGAGGATTGGATCTTCATTCGATCTGAAGTTCAGCGGCTCCTCAAGGAAAGGATCATACAACCTAGCGCTAGTCCGTGGAGAGCGCAGGTCATGGTGGTCAAGAGTGGGAACAAACCCCGGATGGTCATAGACTATAGTCAGACCATTAATAGATACACGCAGCTGGATGCGTATCCCCTCCCGTGCATATCTGACATGGTCAATCAGATTGCGCAGTACCGGGTGTTCTCCACCATAGACCTCAAGTCTGCCTACCATCAACTCCCCATTCGCCCAGAGGACCGACAATACACGGCTTTTGAGGCGGATGGTCGCTTGTATCACTTTCTCAGGGTTCCCTTTGGTGTCACCAATGGGGTCTCGGTCTTCCAGCGTGCTATGGACCGAATGGTGGACCAGAACGGGCTGCGGGCTACCTTCCCGTACCTGGATAACGTCACCATCTGCGGCCATGTCCAGCAGGACCACGACACAAATCTCCTGAATTTCCTACGCACTGCATCTCACCTGAACCTGACCTACAACAGGGAGAAGTGGGTGTTTCGTACACGCTGTTTAGCCATCCTCGGATACGTGGTGGAAAACGGGGTCATTGGCCCTGATCCAGACCGTATGCGCCCCCTCTCTGAACTTCCCCTGCCCACTAGTGCAAAAGCACTGAGAAGATGCTTAGGCTTCTTCTCTTATTATGCACAGTGTGTTCCCAATTACGCGGACAAAGCCCGTCCGCTCATCAAGTCCACTTCTTTTCCCCTAACACTAGAGGCCCGATTGGCCTTTGATAAATTAAAAGCCGACATCGCGAAAGCTACGATGCACGCTGTTGATGAGTCCATCTCCTTTCAGGTGGAGAGCGATGCATCTGATTTCGCCCTGGCCGCCACACTTAATCAGGCGGGCAGGCCCGTCGCCTTTTTTTCCCGCACCGTCCAAGGCCCCGAAATTCGGCATTCAGCGGTGGAAAAGGAGGCCCAGGCCATTGTGGAGGCCGTCAGGCACTGGCGCCATTACTTGGCGGGAAAACGGTTCACCCTGATCACGGACCAGCGGTCCGTGGCGTTCATGTTTAATAACACGCTGAGGGGCAAGATCAAGAATGACAAGATCTTGCGGTGGAGAATTGAACTCTCCACCGATAACTATGACATCATGTATCGTCCAGGGAAACTCAATGAGCCCTCGGATGCCCTCTCGCGTGGAACATGCGCCAGTATACAGGAGGACCGTTTGCAGGCTCTCCATAATGACCTATGCCATCCTGGGGTCACTCGGCTCTACCACTTTATAAAAGCCCGCAACCTGCCCTACTCGGTGGAGGATGTCAGGTCCATAACAAGAAGCTGTCGGGTATGCGCGGAATGCAAACCGCACTTTTACCGACCTGACCGGGCACAATTAGTCAAGGCCACTCGTCCCTTCGAGAGGCTGAGTGTTGATTTTAAGGGCCCCCTTCCCTCAACAGATCGGAATGTGTACTTCCTCAAGATCATTGACGAGTACTCGAGATTCCCTTTTGTTATTCCCTGCTCTGTTACATCCGCTGCCATGGTTATCAAGGTATTCCGTGATCTTTTTACCCTGTTCGGGTACCCCAGCTACATTCACAGCGACAGGGGCTCGTCGTTCATGAGCGATGACTTGAGGCAATACCTGCTCTCATACGGGATTGCCTCTAGTAGAACCACGAGCTACAACCCTCGGGGTAACGGACAGGTGGAACGTGAGAATGCTACAGTCTGGAAGGCTGTCTTACTGGCGTTGAAGTCAAAAAGCCTTCCAGTCTCCCGTTGGCAAGAGGTGCTCCCTGATGTGCTCCATTCCATACGCTCACTCCTGTGTACGGCACAACGCTGCTCCCCATGAGAGGATGTTTTCGTTCCCTCGGAAGTCTTCCTCTGGGACCTCATTACCGTCTTGGTTGACGTACTCAGGACCTGTCCTCCTGTGGCGACATGTAAGGGCCCGCAAGTCCGACCCATTGGTCGAACAGGTCCATCTCCTCCACGCCAACCCTCAGTATGCCTATGTGGCATACCCTGACGGGCGAGAGGACACGGTCTCGATCCGAGACCTGGCGCCAGCAGGGGACGTAGGAACCCCTGTCGCTCCCATACCCCCAGTTACAAACCCCATAACTCTTGTTTCCCCTCCGGACACGGCGCGGGCAGCATCGGGACCATTACTTAACCCTTTTACTCCCGTGTACAGCTTGCCTGAGTCCAGAGGATGGTCGCCACTTCAGGGCGTGTCGGAACTCCATGGATTACCATCACCTCAGGGTCAACCGGCCTGTGAGTCTGTGGAGGAACAGTTGGACATCGCCTTGGTGAGAACGCCACCGCGAGTGCCTACTCCGGTGTCATCGCCGGTATTGAGGAGGTCACAACGACGGTGCGGTCCCCCTGACCGTCTGAACTTATAGACTGATGACAAATTATTCTGTTTTTTTGTACCCCGCCGGCCTTTGTCTTCAAAGGAGGGGTGAATGTGGTGAACCATCGTTGGTTCCCACTAGATAGTACTGAGCCAGGGTCTGGCCAGTACTACAAGTATGTATATATGTTGCTGTTGGGGTTAGGGATGGGTTGTTCTACTTGTTGCTGTTGGGGTTAGGGTTGGGTTGTTACACCTTGTATTATAGTTATTGTGTACATCCCAGTCGGGCTCCGCCTCCTGGGAGAGGTATAAAGGTCTCTGCTCTGTCTGGGACCCCTCAGTCTGGGATCGTGTATATAATTAGTAGCTGCCTTGTTACAGCAAATAAAAGCCTTTATTTCCTGAGCATCAAGCCTCGTGTGTGATAACGCGCATCAGGGAGCAAAAGAATATCTCCAGCTCCTAGTAAATTCCTGTCTCCCTTCCACATCACCCAACTGTAACACTGGCCATGAGCCCACTGGAAGGTCCCTGAGGATTCCAGTTTGAGAACCAATATTCTAAATAAAGCTAATTTTAATCAACAGCTAGATCAATAAACAAGACAAGTGGTTATTTGCTTGTTGTTTATGTCACTACTAGTTCTTTTGCAATTCACCGTAAATGGGTGTCCTTATGTTCTCGGCACTCCTATCCATTTTGTCATGATTTAGAAATACTTTTATCTAATCTCCTCTCAACATTCCTTTTCAAAGAACAGCAGAGCTTCTGCAAACTATTGTGAATATCTGATTCTGTAATTCATCTGTTTTAGAGGTATAACTTTTAGTTCTAGAAATGAACTGTTCTTAGGAACTAGTAATAGGAACGAGCGGCAATTTCTAATTGAGAAACTGTGAAGCAACCCTGAAGTAAGGACAATTCAAAAAAATCTGGGGTAATTAGTTTGGAGCTCAATGTATGTTTATTCAAGGAGGCCAGAATTAGAAGGGAGAAACTTGAACAATCGATGACCCATCTTTGAGCTTTTGGTAGGAACCCGGGGTTATTTTAATAATGGATTTAGATTATCCATGTAGTGCTCAGATCAAAGAAGTTAATAGATACCTTTGCAAACAAGAGAGTCCTTGGAGCCAGGGAGTCTGGAGAAATGGCCATTAATTCTACTAGGGGCGGCATGGTGGCACGATGGTTAGCACTGCTGCCTCACAGTGCCAGGGACCTGGGTTCAATTCGCAATTTGGGGTCACTGTCTGTGTGGAGTTTGCACGTTCTCCTCATGTCTGCGTGGGTTTCCTCCGGGTGCTCCGGTTTCCTCCCACAGTCCACAGACTTGCTGGTTAGATGCATTGGCCGTGCTACATTCTCCCTCAGTGTGCCCAAACAGACACCAGAGTATGGTGACAAGGGGATTTTCACAGTAACTTCATTGCAGTGTTAACATAAGCCTACGTGGAACTAATAAATAAACTTTTAAAAATGTTATTATTCATGTGGGTCACAGAATTAAAGGAGTTGTTTTCAAGGTAAAAATAATTAGTTTACATTTCTGTTTGGATCATCTCCCATGGAGATCGATTGTGGGGACGAGGGAGGTTCATTTCTTTATTATTCCATGTGTTTGCTCACAGAATCAGACAGTCAGCAGTTCAGTTTAGTAACAGGCAGAAACAGTTGGAGCTCACTGAGGCAAGGGAGCAAAACAGATAAATGCTAGACAGACCTGTAACTTAAGCAGAAAAAATGCAAACTTGATTGTTCACTGCATGGAACGTGGGCGGGAGCTCATGTCCAGTTTGCAGACAGAGTTTGTTAAGAGAAAAGAGACTGGGAGAGTTGCTCAGTATGGAGATGGATGAAGAGATCTTCAGCAACCTTCCTAGAAACCCTACAGAAGGTGGGGACAGATGAGAATGGGGATAGGGTTTGCTGCTCAAAACTGTGTCTTTCCAAATCCAGGACATAGAGGCCATTAGGTTCCTGATTTTAAAATCACTGAGCGTGAATTCAATGAGGCCCAAGCTTAAGCTTAGAAGGCCACAGTTGTGAGGTTTTGAAACAAAACTGGAGAATTGTTTAATCAAAAGCTAATGGAAGGATCTCTGTGAAATTTTGTACCTTGGACAATAACTAGAATGCTGAAGAGAAATTCCAGAAAACTGCAGCATCCTTGGTTTGCATTCCAAAAGGAGAAGCGAAGGAATCCTCAAGATCTCATGAAGTATAATGGAACTCTTGACTGGAGTTAGGAACTGAAAGGTATTTGATTTGATCTGGCTTTTTTTATTGTCACATGTATTACAATAATAGCAGGGGCACCAACTCCTGAGGGCCCGGTTTCATCAGGTTCTGATCCTGCGAAAGAAGACACATGGGTAAGCGTAAGGGAGGGCCTGGGCAGCATGCAACTTACTTGAAAAAGTTCATATGAGTGAAAGTTTTGTGGCTCCTCACTTCTGCGGCGTACCCTGACCTGCTGGTCATTTACGGAACTCTCTGCTGCCTCCTCTGACAGCTGCATGGTTTTCCTCTCAAAGGGGGTCAGGAGATGCAGCTCAGGGACCCCACCACCTGTCATCTCCGGCTCCTTTCAACTATGTGCCATCTTATGCTGCATAGAGTAAAGGGAGTGATTGAAAGCCTGGTGGCTGGAAGGCCCCGGGGTGTCTGTAGGGCATTTGGTATATAGAACATAGAACATAGAAAAGCTACAGCACAAACAGGCCCTTCGGCCCACAAGTTGCGCCGAACATGTCCCTACCTACTAGGCTTACCTACAACCCTCTATCTTACTAACTTCCATGAACTTATCCAAAAGTCTCTTAAAAGATCCTGTCGAATCCGCCTCCACCACCACTAGCGGCAGCCGATTCCACGCACCCACCACCCTCTGAGTGAAAAACTTACCCCGAACATCTCCTTTGTACCTACTCCCCAGCACCCTAAACCTGTGACCACTTGTGGCAACATTTCAGCCCTGGGTAAAAGCCTCTGAGAATCCACTCTATCAATACGTCTCAACATCTTATATTCCTCTATCAGGTCACCTCTCATCCTTCGCCTCTCCAAGGAGAAAAGACCTAGCTCTCTCAACCTATCCTCATAAAGCATGTCACCTAATCCAGGCAACATCCTTGTAAATCTCGTCTGTACCCGTCCTATGGCTTCCACATCCTTTCTGTAATGAGGCGACCAGAACTGGGCACAGTACTCCAGGTGGGGTCTGACCAGGATCCTATACAGCTGCAGCATTATCTCCCGATTTCTAAACTCAATTCCTCTCTTGACGAAGGCCAGTATTCCATACGCCTTCTTAACCACAGCCACCACCTGCGACGCTGCTTTGAGTGTCCAATGAACCCGGACCCCAAGATCCTTCTGATCTTCCACACTGCCAAGCATCTTACCCTTAATATTATATTCTTCCATCCCATTCGACCTGCCAAACTGAACCACCACACACTGATCTGGGTTGATGTCCATCTGTCACTTTTCCGCCCAGTCTTGCATCCTATCAATGTCTCGTTGCAACTGCTGACATCCCTCTACACTATCCACAACATCACCAACCTTTGTGTCATCAGCAAACTTGCCAACCCATCCTTCCACTTCCTCATCCAGGTCATTTATAAAAATCACAAAGAGCAAGGGTCCCAGAACAGATCCCTGGGGCACTCCACTGGTGACCGACCTCCATGCTGAAAAAGACCCATCTACAACCACTCTTTGCCTTCTGTGGGCAAGCCAGTTCTGAATCCACAAGGCAATGTCCCCTTGTATCCCATGCCCCTTCACTTTCTCAATGAGCCTTGCATGGGGCACCTTATCAAACACCTTGCTGAAATCCATATAAACTACATCTACCACTCTTCCCTCCTCTATGTGTCGAGTTACATCTTCAAAAAATTCAATTAGGCTCGTATGGCATGATCTGCCTCGGACAAAGCCGTGCTGGCTATTTCTGATCATACTATTCCTCTCCAGATGTTCATAAATCCTGCCTCTCAGGATCTTCTCCATCAAATTACCAACCACTGAGGTTAGACTCACTGGTCTATAATTTCCCGGGCTATTTCTTCTCCCTTTCTTGAATAATGGAACCACATCCGCAATCCTCCAATCCTCCGGAATCTCTCCTGTCTCCATTGATGACGCAAAGATCATCGCCAGAGGCTCAGCAATCTTTTCCCTCGCCTCCCACAGTAACCTGGGGTACATCCCAGCCGGTCCCGACGATTTATCTAACTTGATGCTTTTCAAAAGCTCCAACACATCCTCTTTCCTAATGTCCACATGCTCAATCTTCTCAGTCCACTGCAAGTCTGCACTGCAACTACCAAGATCCTTTTCCACTGTGAATACTGAAGTAAAATATTCATTTAGTACCTCTGCAATTTCTACCGGTTCTATACAGACGTTCCCACCATCCCGTTTGATAGGTCCTACTCCTTCACACCTTATCTTCTTGCTCTTAACATACTTGTAGAATGCCTTGGGGTTTTCCTTTATCCTGTCTGCCAAGGCCTTCTCATGACCCCTTCTTGCTCTTCTAATTTCCCTCTTAAGTTCCTTCCTACTAGTCGTATACTCTTCTAGATTTCTAACATTACCAAGCTCCCTGAAACCTTTGTCGACTTTTCTTTTCTTCTTGACTAAATTTGTTACAGCTTTTGTGCACCACGGTTCCTGTAACCTACCATAACTCCCCTGTCTTATTGGAAGGTTGCTGTGCAGAGCTCCAGACACATTTTCCTTGAAATTTGCCACATTTCTTCTGTACATTTCCCTGAGAAAACCTCCTTCCAATTTATGCCTCTAATTTCCTGCCTAATAGCCTCATAATTGTCCTTACTCCAAATAAACACTTTCCTAGCTTCACTGATCCTATCTCTCTCCAATGCTAATGTAAAGTAGATAGAGTTATGATCACCATCCCCAAAAGGCTCACCCACTGAGAGATCTGACACCTGCCCAGGTTCATTCCCGAAGACCAAATCAAGTACAGCCTCTCCTCTTGTAGGCTTATCCACATACTGTGTCAGGAAGCCCTCCTGAACACACCTAACAAACTCCTCCCCATCTAAACCCCTTACCCTCGGGATATTCCAATCGATATTTGGGAAATTAAAATCTCCCATCACGACCACTCTGTTATTATCACATCTCTCCAGGATCTGCTTCCCAATCTGCTCCTCCACATCCCTACTACTATTGGGCGGCCTGTAGAAAACACCCAGTAAAATTATTGACCCCTTCCTGTTGCGAACCTCCATCCACAGAGATTCCGCAACAATCCTTCTGTGGCGTCCATCTTTTCTACAGCCGTGACACTATCCCTGATTAACCGTGCCACTCCCCCACCTCTTTTGCCTCCTTCCCTGTACCTCCTGAAACATCTGAAACCCGGCACTTGAAGTATCCAATCCTGTCCCTGAGATAACCAAATCTCTGTAATGGCCACCACATCACACTTCCAAGTAGTGATCCACGTTCTAAGCTCATCCATTTTGTTCACTACACTCCTTGCATTAAAGTAAAGACATCTCAACCCTTCGGTCTGAGCTCTCCCCTTCTCCGTCACCTGCCTATCCTCCCTCTCACACTGTCTACAAGCCCCTTTTATTTTTACTCTAACCTCCTCTCTCCCAGTCACCACATTTTGATTCCCACCCCCCAACCATTCTAGTTTAAACACTCCCCAGTAGCCTTAGCAAACCTTCCCGCCAGGATGTTGGTCCCCCTGGGATTTAAGTGAAACCCGTTCTTTTTGTACATAAGAACATAAGAAATAGGAGCAGGAGTAGGCCATCTAGCCCCTCGAGCCTGCCCCGCCATTCAATAAGATCATGGCTGATCTGACGTGGATCAGTACCACTTACCCGCCTGATCCCCATAACCCTTAATTCCCTTACCGATCAGGAATCCATCCATCCGCGCTTTAAACATATTCAGCGAGGTAGCCTCCACCACCTCAGTGGGCAGAGAATTCCAGAGATTCACCACCCTCTGGGAGAAGAAGTTCCTCCTCAACTCTGTCTTAAACCGACCCCCCTTTATTTTGAGGCTGTGTCCTCTAGTTTTAACTTCCTTACTAAGTGGAAAGAATCTCTCCGCCTCCACCCTATCCAGCCCCCGCATTATCTTATAAGTCTCCATAAGATCCCCCCTCATCCTTCTAAACTCCAACGAGTACAAACCCAATCTCCTCAGCCTCTCCTCATAATCCAAACCCCTCATCTCCGGTATCAACCTGGTGAACCTTCTCTGCACTCCCTCCAATGCCAATATATCCTTCCTCATATAAGGGGACCAATACTGCACACAGTATTCCAGCTGCGGCCTCACCAATGCCCTGTACAGGTGCATCAAGACATCCCTGCTTTTATATTCTATCCCCCTCGCAATACAGGCCAACATCCCATTTGCCTTCTTGATCACCTGTTGTACCTGCAGACTGGGCTTTTGCGTCTCATGCACAAGGACCCCCAGGTCCCTTTGCACGGTAGCATGTTTTAATTTGTTTCCATTGAGATAGTAATCCCATTTGTTATTATTTCCTCCAAAGTGTATAACCTCGCATTTATCAACGTTATACTCCATTTGCCATATCCTCGCCCACTCACTCAGCCTGTCCAAATCTCTCTGCAGATCTTCTCCGTCCTCCTGCAGTAGAGTGTGACAGTTGGTGTCTCAGTGAGGGAGTGCTGCTCGGGCTGCAGTAGAGAGTGACAGTTGGTGTCTCAGTGAGGGAGTGCTGCTCGGGCTGCAGTAGAGAGTGACAGTTGGGGAAGTGTGGGGAAGTTTTTTTTTTTTTGTTTTCTTTTTTTCTTGCTGGTAATGGCTTCAGGGATGGCAGTTCAGGCAGTATGCTGCATCTCCTGTGGGATGTATGTGGTGAGGAAATCCAGTAGTGTTTCAGGAGATTTTAGTTGTAAGAAGTGCATTAGATTGCAGCTTCTGGAGGAGCGTGTAAAGGAGCTGGAGGGGGAGGTAGAGGAACTCCGCATAATTCGGGAGGCGGAGGTGGAAGTTGATAGGAGTTATAGAGAAATAGTAACTCCTAGAAATGAGGCTTGGGTCAATGCCAGGAGGAGGGGTAAGAAGCAATCGGGAAGACAATCCCCTGGGGCGGTTCCCCTCCATAATAGGTTTTCGGTGCTGGAGGCTACAGTTGAGGAGGAATCAACTGAGCATAGAGAGCAGATCTCTGGGGGTGAGCCGAGTGAGAAAGCTCAGGTGGTTAGGGGCTGTAAAAGACTGGGCCTTGTGATTGGGGACTCCACAATTAAGGGGACAGATAGGAGGGTCGGAACTAAAGGTAGGGACTCAGGGTTGGTGTGTTGCCTACCAGGGGCTGGGGTCCGGGATGTGTCTGACAGGGTATTCAGGACTCTTAGGGGGGAGGGAGATAAACCACAAGTTATTGTACATGTGGGGACACACGACATAGGGAGGATAGGGGAAGGGGATATTAGGCAGGGATTTATGGAGTTGGGGTGGAAACTAAAGGCCAAGACTGACAGAGTGGTTATCTCTGGACTCTTGCCTGTACCACGGGATAGTTTAGAGAGGAATAGGGAGAGGGAAGGTTTGAATTCATGGCTGAGGGGATGGTGCAGGAGGGAGGGGTTCAGGTACTTAAGCAATTGGGGCTCGTACTGGGGAAGGTGTGACCTCTATGAGAAGGATGGTCTACACCTTAATCAGAAGGGGACCAATATCCTGGGGGGTAAATTTGCTAAGGCCATGCAGGGAGGTTTAAACTGATTCGGGGGGGGGGAGGGATCCTGAGTAGTGGGGCTGAAAGTGAGGGATGCATGGATGGGGACTGCAATGCACGGCATTGCAGAGGTGGGGTGGAGCAGGGTTTGAAATGTGTATACTTCAATGCCAGGAGTATTCGCAATAAAGTGGGTGAACTTGCAGCGTGGATCAGTACCTGGGACTTCGATGTTGTGGCTATTTCAGAGACATGGATAGAGCAGGGGCAGGAATGGATGCTGCAGGTCCCGGGGTTCAAATGTTTTAGTCGAAGTAGGGAAGGAGGTAGAAGAGGGGGAGGGGTAGCATTATTGGTCAGAGATTGTATCACAGTGTCAGAGAGGAGGTTTGATGAGGACTTATCTGTTGAGGTAGTATGGGCGGAGATTAGAAATAGGAGAGGAGAGGTCACCCTGTTGGGAGTCTTTTATAGACCTCCTAAAAGTTCTAGAGAGGTTGAGGAAAGGATTGCGGAGTCAATCCTGCTTAGGAGTGAAAGTAATAGGGCAATTGTTATGGGGGATTTTAACTTGACTAATATTGACTGGAATTGTTATAGCTCTAGCTCGTTAGAGGGGTCAGTTTTTGTTCAAAGCGTGCAGGAAGGTTTTTTGACTCAGTATGTAGACAGGCCAACTAGAGGTGAGGCTATATTGGATCTGGTGCTGGGAAATGAGCCAGACCAGGTGCTAGACTTGGAAGTTGGTGTGCATTTTGGTGATAGTGACCACAATTCGGTTACGTTCACCTTAGTGATGGAAAGGGATAGGCATGAACCTCGGGCCAGTGGTTTTAGCTGGGGGAAGGGTAATTATGAGGCTATTAGGAGAGAATTAGGAAACATAGGTTGGACTAGGAGATTACAGGGACTGGGAACGTCCGACATGTGGAGTTTTTTCAAGGAGCAGCTACTGCGAGTCTGTGATAGGTATGTCCCTGTCAGGCAAGGAGGAATTGGTAGGGCTAGGGAACCGTGGTGCACCAAAAAAGTTTCTTTGTTGGTTAAAAAGAAAAAGGAGGCTTATGTTCGGATGAGACGTGAGCACTCGGGTAGTGCACTAGAAAGCTTTAGATTGGCTAAGAGGGAGTTGAAGAGCGAGCTTAGAAGGGCTAAAAGGGGACATGAGAAGACTTTGGCGGATAGGGTTAAAGAGAATCCTAAGGCGTTCTATAGGTATGTCAAGAACAGAAGGTTGGTTAGGGCAAGTTTAGGGCCAGTTATAGATGGCAGAGGGAAGTTATGTGTGGAACCGGAGGAGATTGGTGAAGCATTGAACCAATATTTCTCTTCGGTGTTCACGCAAGGGGACATGAATATAGCTGAGGAGGACACTGGGTTGCAAGGGAGTAGAATAGACAGTATTACAGTTGATAAGGAGGATGTGCAGGATATTCTGGAGGGTCTGAAAATAGATAAATCCCCTGGTCCGGATGGGATTTATCCAAGGATTCTCTGGGAGGCAAGAGAAGTGATTGCAGAGCCTCTGGCTCTGATCTTCAGGTCGTCGTTGGCCTCTGGTATAGTACCAGAAGATTGGAGGTTAGCGAATGTTGTCCCATTGTTTAAGAAGGGGAACAGAGACTTCCCCGGGAATTATAGACCGGTGAGTCTCACTTCTGTTGTCGGCAAGATGTTGGAAAAAATTATAAGGGATAGGATTTATAATTATTTGGAGAGTAATGAATTGATAGGTGATAGTCAGCATGGTTTTGTGGCAGGTAGGTCGTGCCTTACTAACCTTATTGAGTTTTTTGAGAAAGTGACCAAGGAGGTGGATGGGGGCAAGGCAGTGGACGTGGTATATATGGATTTTAGTAAGGCGTTTGATAAGGTTCACCATGGTAGGCTTCTGCAGAAAATGCAGATGTATGGGATTGGGGGTGATCTAGGAAATTGGATCAGGAATTGGCTAGCGGATAGGAAACAGAGGGTGGTGGTTGATAGTAAATATTCATCATGGAGTGCGGTTACAAGTGGTGTACCTCAGGGATCTGTTTTGGGGCCACTGCTGTTTGTAATATTTATTAATGATCTGGATGAGGGTATAGTTGGGTGGATTAGCAAATTTGCTGATGACACCAAAGTCGGTGGTGTGGTAGACAGTGAGGAAGGGTGTCGTAGTCTGCAGGAAGACTTAGACAGGTTGCAAAGTTGGGCCGAGAGGTGGCGGATGGAGTTTAATGCGGAGAAGTGTGAGGTAATTCACTTTGGTAGGAATAACAGATGTGTTGAGTATAGGGCTAACGGGAGGACTTTGAATAGTGTGGAGGAGCAGAGGGATCTAGGTGTATGTGTGCATAGATCCCTGAAAGTTGGGAATCAAGTAGATAAGGTTGTTAAGAAGGCATATGGTGTCTTGGCGTTTATTGGTAGGGGGATTGAATTTAGGAGTCGTAGCGTTATGTTGCAACTGTACACAACTCTGGTGCGGCCGCACTTGGAGTACTGTGTGCAGTTCTGGTCCCCACATTACAGGAAGGATGTGGAGGCTTTGGAGAGGGTGCAGAGGAGGTTTACCAGGATGTTGCCTGGTATGGAGGGGAGATCCTATGAGGAGAGGCTGAGGGATTTGGGATTGTTTTCGCTGGAAAGGCGGCGGCTAAGAGGGGATCTTATTGAAACATATAAGATGATTAGAGGTTTAGATAGGGTGGATAGTGATAGCCTTTTTCCTCTGATGGAGAAATCCAGCACGAGGGGGCATGGCTTTAAATTGAGGGGGGGTAGTTATAGAACCGATGTCAGGGGTAGGTTCTTTACCCAGAGGGTGGTGAGGGATTGGAATGCCCTGCCAGCATCAGTAGTAAATGCGCCTAGTTTGGGGGCGTTTAAGAGATCCGTAGATAGGTTCATGGACGAAAAGAAATTGGTTTAGGTTGGAGGGTCACAGTTTTTTTTTTGTTTTTTTTTAACTGGTCGGTGCAACATCGTGGGCCGAAGGGCCTGTTCTGCGCTGTAATGTTCTATGTTCTATGTTCTATGTTCCACTCGATTCACTTTTCCACTTATCTTTGTGTCGTCTGCAAACTTCGTTACCCTACACTCCGTCCCCTCCTCCAGATCATCTATATAAATGGTAAACAGTTGCGGCCCGAGTACCGATCCCTGCGGCACGCCACTAGTTACCTTCCTCCAACCGGAAAAACACCCATTTATTCCGACTCTTTGCTTCCTGTCGGATAGCCAGTCCCCAATCCACTTTAACACACTACCCCCAACTCCGTGTGCCCTAATCTTCTTCAGCAGCCTTTTATGGGGCACCTTATCAAACGCCTTTTGGAAATCCAAAAACACCGCATCCACCTGTTTTCCTCCATCAACCGCCCTAGTCACATCTTCATAAAAATCCAACATGTTCGTCAAGCACGACTTTCCCCTCATGAATCCATGCTGCGTCTGATTGATCGAACCATTTCTATCCAGATGCCCTGCTATCTCCTCTTTAATAATGGATTCCAGCATTTTCCCTACTATAGACGTTAAGCTGACCGGCCTATAGTTACCCGCCTTTTGTCTCCTTCCTTTTTTAAACAGCGGCGTAACATTAGCCGTTTTCCAATCAACCGGCACTACCCCAGAATGCAACGAGTTTTGATAAATAATCACTAACGCATCCACTATTACCTCTGACATTTCTTTCAATACCCTGGGATGCATTCCATCCGGACCCGGGGACTTATCCACCTTCAGTCCCATTAGTCTACCCAGCACTGCCTCTCTGGTAACATTAATTGTATTAAGTATTTCTCCTGCTGCCAACCCTCTATCGTTAATATTTGGCAAACTATTTGTGTCCTCCACCGTGAAGACTGACACAAAAAACTTATTTAAAGACTCAGCCATATCCTCATTTCCCACTATTAACTCCCCCCTCTCGTCCTCCAAGGGTCCAACATTCACTCTAGCCACTCTATTCCTTTTTATATATTTATAAAAACTTTTACTATCATTTTTTATATTAATTGCTAGCCTAGCTTCATAGTCTATCCTTCCTTTCTTTATCGCTTTCTTAGTCTCTCTTTGTTGTTTCTTAAATTTTTCCCAATCACTTGTTTCTCCACTATTTGTGGCCACTCTGTACGCAGCTGTTTTTATTTTAATACTCTCCTTTATTTCCTTCGTTATCCACGGCTGGTTCTCCCTTTTCTTACAATCCTTGTTTTTTGCTGGAATATATTTTTGCTGAGAACTGAAAAGGATCTCCTTAAAAATCCTCCACTGTTCCTCAGCTATCCTACCTGCCAGCCTGCTCTCCCAGTCTACCTTAGCCAATTCATCCCTCATCCTATCATATTTCCCTCTGTTCAAACAGAGGACACTGGTTTGGGACCAAACTTTCTCCTCTTCCATCTGAATCAGAAATTCGACCATATTGTGGTCACTAGACCCAAGAGGGTCCTTCACAATAAGATCCTTAATTCTACCTACCTCGTTACACAATACCAGATCCAAAATAGCTCGTTCCCTCGTCGGTTCCGTAACATGCTGTTCAAGGAAACTATCCCGACAGCATTCTAAGAACTCTTCCTCCATTCCACCCTTACCGACTTGAGTCTGCCAGTCAATGTGCATGTTGAAGTCCCCCATGATTATTGCCGTTCCGTTTTTACACGCATCCCTTATCTGCTTGTTTATAGCCCTCCCTACCTCAACATTATTATTTGGGGGCCTATATACCACACCTACTAGTGTCTTTCTCCCTCTACTATTCCTCATCTCTACCCATAATGATTCCACGTTTTGTTCCTCAGAGCCTATGTCATCCCTCAGTACTACCCTGATATTATCTCTTATTAATAGCGCGACCCCACCACCTTTTCCTTCCTGTCTATTCTTCCTAAACGCCTGATACCCCTGGATATTCATCTCCCAGTCCTGGTCACCTTTCAGCCACGTTTCTGTAATGGCCACTAGATCGTACCCACTCGTGCTGATTTGCACCATCAACTCATTTACCTTGTTCCGAATGCTTCGTGCATTCAGGCAAAGTGTCCTTATTCCAGCTTTTATCTGGACCCGCTTTGATGAGTCGCGAACACCCTCTCCCTCTACTCCCTTATCTAAATTACCGCCTTCATTCACTTGCACCCTCTCCTCTACCATTAATTTTGTAATTCCCCTTACCCCTGCATCCTCCACCCCATCAATTAGTTCCTTGATCCTAGTCAACTCTTCTAGCTCCCCTCCCCCCAACCTATCTAGTTTAAATTCTCCCCAGTAACCTTAGCCAACCTACCGGCCAGGATATTGGTCCCCGTGTGATTCAAGTTCCACCCGTTTTTTGTATACAGATCACCCCTGCCCCTAAAGAGGTCCCAATGGTCCAGGAACCTGAATCCCTGCCCCCTGCACCAGTCCCTCAGCCACACATTCATCTTCCACCTCACTCCATTCCTGCCCTCACCTTCCCGTGGCACAGGCAGTAATCCTGAGATTACTACCTTTGCTTTCCTCTTTCTCAGCTGTCTCCCTAATTCCCTGTACTCCCTTTTCATGACCCCTTCTCCCTTCCTACCCACATCAGCGGTACCAATATGTACCGCTACCTCAGGCTCCTCTCCCTCCCACCTCAGGATTTCCGGGACGCGACTAGCGACATCCTGGATCCCGGCCCCAGGGAGGCAGACCACCATGCGAGAATCCCGCCTACCTCCGCAGAAACGCCTGTCTGTCCCCTTCACCATTGAGTCCCCGATTAATACCGCCTTCCTCCTCTTTTCCTTAGCCCTCTGAGTTACAGGGCTGGACTCCACTGCGGAGACACGGCCACTGCTGCTTCCCCCAGGCGGGCTGTCCCCCCCAGCAGTACTCAAGCAGGAGTACTTGTTGTGCAGAGGCAAATCCACTGGGGTGCTCTCAACCACCCTAGCCTTACCCTTCCTGGCCATCACCCACTTGGCCTCCTCCCGTTGCCCTGGTGTGACCACCTGATGATAGCTCTTGTCTATCACCTCCTCATTCTCCCTCATCAGCCTAAGATCCTCGAGCTGCAGTTCCAGCTCCCTAACACGGTCCCTCAGGAACCGCAGCTCGACACACCCCTCACAGATGTGGATGTCCGGGAGGCCAGATGCCTCCAGGACCTCCCACATCCTACACTGGGAACAACACACTGGTTTCACACTCATACTGGACACTTTATGTCAAGTAAGACAGTGAAAAGTTAATAAGAGTGTAAGGAAACAAAAACTCACCCCTGCTCGTCCAAGCCCTGTGAGCCAAAGCCCTGACAGCTCACTCAACTTCCCACTCACTCTGCTGCCCGCTACGATGCTGCCCGCTGTATACTTTGGTGCGCTTTTAAACCCTCCAAAAACTTCCCCAGGCCTCTCCTGGCCCGACTTCCGGTTTTGAAAAAAACCTCCGATTTTAAACCCAAAATTAACTGAAAAAATAAAGAATTAATTAAAGTCAGAAAACCCACTCTCTTACCCTCAGCCTGCTCCTGGGAACAAATCCCTGATATTAACAACTGATATTAAACCCAAACAACTGAGATTAAACCCAAACAACTGATATTAAACCCAGAACAACTGAGATTAAACCCAGAACAACTGATATTAAACCCAAACAACTGAGATTAAACCCAAAACAACTGAGATTAAACCTAAACAACTGATATTAAACCCAAACAACTGAGATTAAACCCAGAACAACTGATATTAAACCCAAACAACTGATATTAAACCCAAACAACTGAGATTAAATCCAAACAACTGATATTAAACCCAAACAACTGAGATTAAACCCAAATAACTGAGATTAAATCCAAACAACTGAGATTAAACCCAAACAACTGAGATTAAACCCAAATAACTGATATTAAATCCAAACAACTGAGATTAAACCCAAACAACTGAGATTAAACCCAAACAACTGAGATTAAACCCAAACAACTGAGATTAAACCCAAATAACTGATATTAAATCCAAACAACTGAGATTAAACCCAAACAACTGAGATTAAACCCAAACAACTGAGATTAAACCCAAACAACTGAGATTAAATCCAAACAACTGAGATTAAATCCACAACAACTGGGATTAAACCCAAACAACTGAGATTAAACCCAAACAACTGAGATTAAATCCAAACAACTGAGATTAAATCCAAACAACTGAGATTAAATCCAAACAACTGATATTAAACCCAAACCACTGAGATTAAATCCAAACAACTGAGATTAAACCCACAACAACTGAGATTAAACCCACAACAACTGGGATTAAACCCAAACAACTGAGATTCAATCCAAACAACTGAGATTAAACCCACAACAACTGAGATTAAATCCAAACAACTGATATTAAACCCAAACAACTGAGATTAAATCCAAACAACTGACATTAAACCCAAACAACTGAGATTAAACCCAAACAACTGAGATTAAACCCAAACAACTGAGATTAAACCCAAACAACTGAGATTAAATCCAAACAACTGACATTAAACCCAAACAACTGAGATTAAACCCAAACAACTGAGATTAAACCCAAACAACTGAGATTAAACCCAAACAACTGAGATTAAACCCAAACAACTGAGATTAAATCCAAACAACTGAGATTAAATCCACAACAACTGAGATTAAATCCAAACAACTGAGATTAAACCCAAACAACTGAGATTAAACCCAAACAACTGAGATTAAATCCAAACAACTGACATTAAACCCAAACAACTGAGATTAAACCCAAACAACTGAGATTAAACCCAAACAACTGAGATTAAACCCAAACAACTGAGATTAAATCCAAACAACTGAGATTAAATCCACAACAACTGAGATTAAATCCAAACAACTGAGATTAAACCCAAACAACTGAGATTAAATCCAAACAACTGAGATTAAATCCACAACAACTGAGATTAAATCCACAACAACTGGGATTAAACCCGAACAACTGAGATTAAACCCAAACAACTGAGATTAAACCCAAACAACTGAGATTAAACCCAAACAACTGAGATTAAACCCAAACAACTGAGATTAAATCCAAACAACTGAGATTAAATCCACAACAACTGGGATTAAACCCGAACAACTGAGATTAAACCCAAACAACTGAGATTAAACCCAAACAACTGATATTAAACCCAAACAACTGAGATTAAACCCAAACAACTGATATTAAACCCAAACAACTGAGATTAAATCCAAACAACTGACATTAAACCCAAACAACTGAGATTAAATCCAAACAACTGAGATTAAATCCACAACAACTGAGATTAAATCCACAACAACTGGGATTAAACCCGAACAACTGAGATTAAACCCAAACAACTGAGATTAAACCCAAACAACTGAGATTAAATTAAATTAAATTAAACTGTACAGGTCGCACCTGCCCCTAAAGAGATGAAGAGTAATTTCTTTACTCTAATGGCAATGAATCTTTGGAATTCTCTAACTCGGAGTTATGGGTGCTCCTTTGTTGAATAAATATAAGGCTGGAGCAGACAGATTTGTGGTGTCATAAAATTAGGGGATATGGGGGTGGGTGGGAAAGTGAAGATAAAGCCCAGGATCAGTCAGGATTGGACTGAGTGGCAGAGCAGGCTTGAGGGGCCAAATGGCCTCCTCCTGCTCTTATTTCTTATGTTCTTCTATCTTGTGAACTGCGAGTGTTCATTAGCAGAAAAGCCGGAAAAATATTCAAAGTGAAGCAGGGAGAGGAAGATGAATCCATGGGAAGACAGAGAGTTGAGAATCTGAGAGATAGGCCAGACAACAAGGTGAGTTTCAAACCGTTCCAGGGTGGTTTTAGCTCCTAATTCGATAATCTGGACATCTCTCCAAAAGAAACAGATTTGAAACATTGTGGTCAAGTATTTTGAGATTTATTAAGCACACATTGCATACATTTACACACCCACTTAACTGAGAAACCCACATGTGATGGTGATGGGCTCGAACACGTTACAGTTCCCAGCTGAATAATCAGTTAAACAGACACTTTGCAATCAAAACCCTCGTGATTTTCTCCTGTTTCTTCCGAGGCTTTTCTGAGGCATAGGTTTGGGTTTGTGAAAGCCCATTAATGAGAATCTGATAGACCTGATCGTGTAAAGAAAAAAACAGAAAAAGACAAGCTGTACAGACTCGGCAGGTCAGGCAGGAACTGCGGAGTGAAACACAGTTAATGTTTCAGCTCAAAAGCCAGCACATTGACTCGAAATACTAAATTTTACTGATCTCCACAGACGTTGTTTTGCTGAGAGTGCATCCTTGGCAGGATTTTCCTGTGATTTTAGTCCTAATCATATCTTGCTCACATGAGCAGCCTGGGAATGGAGGGATACAAACGATTGGTCTAGTTGGACCAAGGAGCGGCACAGGCTTGGAGGGCCGAAGGGCCTGTTTCCTGTGCTGTACTGTTCTTTGTTCTTTGTTACACTTTTACATCTTCACAATGGGACCAACAGGGACCGTTCACCGGTTCTATGAATCGAATGGAGTGAAGATACAAACATATTGCTTCCTGCTCCACCAGCAGTATCACTACTCCAGATAAGGAGGATCTGATTGGAGCCAGCATATATCAATTTGGTTAATAAAGCTGATGTAATTTCTTCTTTCACTGGGTTCGTGAGATCAGTTGTCAAATATTTCACTTTTCATACACTCACTTCCTATTCTATAGATAAAACAATAAGCCTGTATTCTATTCTGTACCGACCAACATCAACCTGTCACAACCTTCAGAAAAAGGATGATATCTCCCCAGAATTTAGCTTGGATTAACAGTGGTCTGTTTGCCCATTCACAGGGGGCCCATTCTCAGGGGGCTCCACACAGATCATTCTCTCATTAAGCAGAAAGTTAAAAATGGTCAATGTTGGGTCAATCTCTGTCCAACAGCCCAGTAGTCAGTATTTTCAAATTGAGGGTATGTTTCCCTATTTAACAAAGCAAAAGCTAAAGTTCCCACAATCCTGTCACATGAAGAAGAATCAATAATGATGTAACAGTAGCACACAGCGAGCAATGAATCCTTTGCTAGCTACTTAACATTGTAAGGCAGGACGATTAGTGAGCAAAGCTGTCAAACACACAGGCCATCATGCGCTGACTGATACAATCCATCACCAACAATCTTCTGGAGTAAGCCACAGCCGAGAGTTAATCATCTGCAATACTCAAATGAAGATCCACATCCGGAAATCGATTCTTGAGTGACAGCTGCAGCTATATCACAGACAGGAGACATAATTCATATTGCAGTGAGGGTGCAGGGAAATTGTGAAGTAGAGTTTGGGGACAAAAAGTCACATTCACTGCCAATCACTGTCTGGAACTGCACTGGCCATACGGAACAGGTGACATTGCTTCCAACGTTTGTAGTGAAAATGGGACTGGAGAAATGAGTTCAGTGAGGGAGCGAGAGAAGCAAAGGGGAGACTGGATGAAGCAAAGAAAAAGACAGAGAAATAGAGATGGGCACAGAAAGAAAAGGGAGAAAAAGAAAGAGCAGGACAGACTCAAGGAAAAGAGAGAGAGGGAGGGATGGAGACAAAGCAAGTGGCCGAGTAAGACAGAAGGTGAGAAGAGAGAGAGACAAACATTGAAGGTCGGAGAGAGAGAGATGACAAGAGATCAAGACAGAGAGAGAGAGAGAGTTAGCAAGAAATTGAGAGGGAGACAGAGGACAGACATTGAGGCAGCAACAGAGATGGATAGAGGGAGAAAGAGAGCAAAGGAAAGAGAGAGGAAGACAGAGAGAGAGAGAGAGGTGATCTTGGGGTCAGCAGAGCAATGTGAGGTTGTTTCAGACTTTCTTTGCCCTCAATCTGTGAGGGGTTTGGACCAATGGGACTGGACTGTGACAATGCTCCCCACTTCAGCTACACTATAGAGGTTCAGACACCAACGCAGGAACAGGAGGAGGCCACTCGGCCCTTCAACAGGAGGGTGGTCTGGATAATACAAGGATAATCAGCAGGATAGTGAAGCTGCTTTTAATCTGACATGGAGCTCCTGATCTGTGAATTCAGAGTGAGAGGCAGGAATTGATGTCACCAATATTTAATCTCCAAACAGATTCTCACCTCAAGAATAATGTTCTGCATCACTTCAACACCAACATGTCCCATGAATTTAATCACCAATTTAATCTGCGTGCCGCCAATGCCTAAAGACAAAAATCACAATTTTAGAAGGTTAAACACACTCAGCAACCACACTCTGGTGCCTGTTAGGGACACTGAGGGAGCATTTAGCATGGCCAATGCAACTAAGCAACACGTCTTTCAGACTGTGGGAGGAAACTGGAAGGAAAGCACCCAAAGGAAACCCACGCAGACATGGGGAGAATGTGCAGACTCCGCGCAGACAGTGACCCAAGCTGGGAATCGAACCCGTGTCCCTGGCGAGGCAACAATGCGAACCACTGTGCCTCTGAGATACAGGAAAATGAGAGTGTGTGAGGGAGAGATACAACAAACTACAGAAAATGTGTGAGTGTGAGGAACAGATACAGCAAGATACAGAGAATGTGAGAATGAGAGAGAATGATGCTGCCGATATATGGAATGTGAGCGAGAGAGGGATACTGCCAGATATCTATATATGTATATATACATATATATATGGGATCAGAGGTGAGCTGGCAAGGTGGAAACAGAATTGGCTCAGTCATAGAAGACAGAGGGTAGCAGTGGAAGGGTTTCTGAACGGAGGGCTGTGACAAGTGGCGTTCCTCAGGGATCAGGACTGGGACCTTTGCTGTTTGTAATATATATAAATGATTTGGAGGAAAATGTAACTGGATTGATTAGTAAGTTTGCGGACGACACAAAGGTTGGTGGGTTTGCGGATAGCAATGAGGACCATGAGAGGACACAGCAGGATATAAATCGTTTGGAGGCTTGGGTGGAGAGATGGCAGATGGAGTTTAATCCGGACAAATGTGAGGTAATGCATTTGGGAAGGTCTAATACAGATGGAAAGATACAGTAAATGGCAGAACCATGAAGTGTATTGATAGAGGGATCTGGGTGTACAGGTACACAGGTCACTGAAAGTGGCAATGCAGGTGGAGAAGGTAGTCAAGAAGGCATACGGCATGCTTGCCTTCATCAGCCGGGGCATTGAGTTTAAAAATTGGCAAGTCATGTTGCAGCTTTATTAAACCTTAGTTGGGCCGCACTTGGAATATCGTGCTCAATTCTGGTCGCCACACTACCAGAAGGATTGGAGGCTTTGGAGAGGGTACAGAAAAGATTTACCAGACCGTTGCCTGGTACGGAGGGCATTACCTATGAGGAGAGGTTGGAGAAACTTGGTTTGTTCTATTTGGAATGACGGAGGTTGAGGGGCGACCTGATAGAAGTCTACAAGATTATGAGAGGCATGGACACAGTGGATAGTCAGAAGCTTTTTCCCAGGGTGGAAGAGTCAATTACTAGGGGGCATAGGTTTAAGGTGCGAGGGGCAAGGTTTAAAGGAGATGTACGAGGCAGGTTTTTTACACAAAGGGTGTGGGTGCCTGGAACTCGCTGCTGGGGTTGTAGTGGAAGCAGATACGACAGTGAGTTTTAAGAGGCGTCTGGACAAATACATGAATAGTATGGGAGTAGAAGGATATGGTCCCCAGAAGGGTAGGGGGTTTTAGTTCAGTTAGGCAGCATGGTCGGTGCAGGCTAGGAGGGCCGAAGGGCCTGTTCTTATGCTGTAATTTTCTTTGTTCTTTGTTCTTTCTTTGACATAGAGAATGTGTGCTTGTGAGAAATACAACAAGCTAGAGAGAATATGTCTCTGTGTGAAAGGGAGATACAGCAGAATATAGCGAATGTGTGTACAAAAGAGTGAGTATAAAGAGCTTGGTAGGAAGTTAAAAAGCAGGACCCCAGGGGTAGTAATCTCAGGATTGCTACCTGTGCCACGTGCCAGTGAGGGTAAGAGTAGGATGCTCGGGCGGATGAACACGTGGCTGAGGAACTGGTGCAGGGGGCAGGGTTTCAGATTTCTAGATCATTGGGACCTCTTCTGGGGCAGTTGGGACCGGTACAAGAGAGACGGGTTACACCTGAACTACAAGGGGACCAATATGCTTGCAGGGAGGTTTGCTAGTGCTATTGGGGAGGGTTTAAGCTAGATTTGCAGGGGGATGGGAACCAGAGTGCCAGAGCAGGTAGTGGAGCGGGGGTGAAAATAAATGATGTTAATAGTTCATGCAAAATCACAAATAGAAGGGTTGTGTCTGGTGGTAATAATCTTCTGAGGTGTGTCTATTTCAATGCCAGGAGTATTGTGGGGAAGGCAGACGAGCTGAGGGCGTGGATTGACACATGGAATTATGACATTATAGCCATTAGTGAAACTTGGCTACAGGAGTGGCAGGACTGGCAGCTCAATGTTCCAGAGTTCCGATGTTTCGGACGTGATAGAGGCAGAGGGATGAAGGGTGGCATTGCTAGTCAGGGAAAATGTTACAGCAGTGCTCAGGCAGGACAGATTAGAGGGCTTGTCTGCCAAGGCCATATGGGTGGAGCTGAGAAACAGGAAAGGTATGACCATGTTAATGGGGTTGTATTATGGACCACCCAATAGTCAGCGAGAATTGGAGGACCAAATCTGCAGAGAGATAGCAGACAACTGTAGGAAACATAAAGTTGTGATAGTAGGGGATTTTAATTTTCCACATATAGATTGGGACTCCCATATTGTTAAAGGTCTAGATGGGTTAGAGTTTGTAAAATGTGTCCAGGAACATTTTCTAAATCAATAAATAGAGGTACCAACTAAAGAGGATGCAATATTAGATCTCCTATTCGGAAACAAAGAACAAAGAACAGTACAGCACAGGAAACAGGCCCTTCGGCCCTCCAAGCCTGTGCCGATAATTGGTCCAACTAGACCATTCATTTGTATCCCTCCATTCCCAGACTGCTCATGTGACTATCCAGGTAAGTCTTAAACAATGTCAGCGAGTCTGCCTCCACCACCCTACTTGGCTGTGCATTCCAGGCTCCCACCACTCTCTGTGTAAAAAACGTCCCTCTGATATCTGAGTTATACCTTGCCCCTCTCACCTTGAGCCGTGACCCCTCGTGATCGTCACCTCCGACCTGGGAAAAAGCTTCCCACTGTTCACCCTATCTATACCCTTCATAATCTTGTACACCTCTATTAGGTCTCCCCTCATTCTCCGTTTTTCCAGGGAGAACAAGCCCAGTTTAACCAATCTCTCCTCATAGCTAAGACCCTCCATACCAGGCAACATCCTGGTAAACCTTCCCTGCACTCTCTCTAAAGCCTCCACGTCCTTCTGGTAGTGCGGCGACCAGAACTGGACGCAGTACTCCAAATGTGGCCTAACCAGCGTTCTATACAGCTGCAACATCAGACTCCAGCTTTTATACTATATACCCCGCCCTATAAAGGCAAGCATACCATATGCCTTCTTCACCACCTTCTCCACCTGTCCTGCCACCTTCAAGGATTCGTAGACTTGCACACCTAGGACCCTCTGTGTTTCTATAATCTTGATGGCTCTGCCATTTATTGTATAACTCCCCCCTACATTAGTTCTTCCAAAATGCATCACTTCGCATTTATCTGGATTAAATTCCATCTGCCATTTCACCGCCCAATTTTCCAGCCTATCTATATCTTGCTGTATTGTCCGATAATGTTCATCGCTATCTGCAAGTCCAGTCATCTTCGTGTCATCTGCAAACTTGCTGATAACACCAGTTACACCTTCTTCCAAATCATTTATATATATCACAAATAGCAGAGGTCCCAGTACAGAGTCCTGCGGAACACCACTGGTAAGGAGTTTAACAACACCAGGATAAAGTCCAACAGGTTTAATTGGTAGCAAAAGCCACACAAGCTTTCGGAGCCCCAAGCCCCTTCACAGCATGAACACCACTGGTCACAGAGCTCCAGCCGGAAAAAGACCCTTTGACTGCTACCCTCTGTCTCCTGTGGCCAAGCCAGTTTTCTACCCATCTAGCCACCTCTCCTTGTATCCCATCAGCCTTAACCTTCTTAACCAACCTGCCATGAGGGACTTTGTCAAATGCAAACTTTGCCAAACGAGTTAGGACAAGTGACCGAAGTGTGTGTAGGGGAACACTTTGGTTCCAGTGATCATAACGCCATTAGTTTCAACTTGATCATGGATAAAGATAGATCTGGTCCTCAGGTTGAGGTTCTAAACTGGAAAAAGGCCAAGTTTGAAGAAATGAGAAAGGATCTAAAAAGCGTGGATTGGGACAGGCTGTTCTCTGGCAAGGATGTGATTGGTAAGTGGGAGGCCTTCAAAGGAGAAATTTTGAGAGTGCAGAGTTTGTATGTTCCTGTCAGGATTAAAGACAAAGTGAATAAGGATAAGAAACCTTGGTTCTCGAGGGATATTGGAACTCTGATAAAGAAGAAGAGAGAGATGTATGACATGTATAGGCAACAGGGAGCAAATAAGATGCTTGAGGAGCATAAAAAGTGCAAGAAAATACTTAAGAAAGAAATCAGGAGGGCTAAAAGAAGACATGAGGTTGCTTTGGCAGACAAGGTGAAGGATAATTCTAAGAGCTTCTACAGGTATATTAAGAGCAAAAGGATAGTAAGGGATAAAATTGGTCCTCTTGAAGATCAGAGTGGTCGGCTATGTATGGAACCAAAAGAAATGGGGGAGATATTAAATGGGTTTTTGCATTCGTATTTACTAAGGAAACTGGCATGGAGTCTATGGAAATAAGGCAAACAAGTAGGGAGGTCATGGAACATATACAGATTAAAGGGGAGGAGGTGCTTGCTGTCTTGAGGCAAATCAGAGTAGATAAATCCCTGGGACCGGACAGGGTATTCCGTCGGACCTTGAAGGAGACGAGTGTTGAAATTGCAGGGGCCCTGGCAGATATATTTAAAATGTCGGTATCCACGGGTGAGGTGCCGGATGATTGGAGGATAGCTCATGTTGTTCCGTTGTTTAAAAAAGGCTCAAAAAGTAATGCGGGAAATTATAGGCCGGTAAGTTTGATGTCAGTAGTAGGTAAATTATTGGAAGGAGTACTAAGAGATCGGATCTACAAATATTTGGACAGACAGTGACTTATTAGGGAGAGTCAACATGGCTTTGTGCGTGGTAGGTCATGTTTAACCAATCTATTAGAGCTTTTCAAGGAGGTTACCAGGAAAGTGGATGAAGGGAAGGCAGTGGATGTTGTCTACATGGACTTCAGTAAGGCCTTTGACAAGGTCCCGCATGGGAGGTTAGTTAGGAAGGTTCAGTCGCCAGGTATACATGGAGAGGTAGTAAACTGGATTAGACATTGGCTCAATGAAAGATCACAGTAAGAGTTTTAACAACACCAGCAACAGGTTTATTTGGTAGCAAATGCCATTAGCTTTCGGAGCGCTGCTCCTTCGTCAGATGGAGTGGAAATCTGCTCTCAAACAGGGCACAGAGACACAAAATCAAGTTTTGTGTCTCTGTGCCCTGTTTGAGAGCAGATTTCCACTCCATCTGACGAAGGAGCAGCGCTCCGAAAG